>NW_006238938.1:3167844-3174192 GCF_000226075.1 Solanum tuberosum | reverse complement strand
CCAAGTCTTGTCTAATCACCTCCTCCCAATACTTCTTGGGCCTACCTCTACCCCTCTACCACCATTACCTCGCACCTCCTCACTGGGGCGTCTGCACTCCGTCTCTTCACATGTCCAAACCATCTCAGTCTCGCTTCCCTCAGCTTGTCCACCACAGAGGCCACTCCCACCTTCTCCCGGATAACCTCATTCCTAATCTTGTCGCTCCTAGTGTGCCCACACATCCATCTCAACATCCTCATCTCCGCAACATGCATTTTATGAACATGTGCGTTCTTAACTGGCCAACACTCCGCTCCATACAACAAGGCCGGTCTAACTACCACTCTGTAGAACTTACCTTTAAGTTTCGGTGGAATTTTCTTATAGGGACAAAGATTCTATATTTTTGTAACAGGATCACATAGTTCAATCCATACTAAACTTAAACCTTGAGGGGGCATTTGGTATGGGGGATGGGATAGGCAAAGTTATCCCATGGATTGATATATTCCACAGGATTAGTTACCCCAACAGATATATGGGATAACTTATCCCTCCCATGGATTGAGATATTCCACAGGATTAGTTATCCCACCGTATATATGAGATAACTTATCCCATCATTATAGTAAATCATGGGATAAATAATTCAGGGCCTAACTAATACCCCTAACCAAGTGTAGGATGAAATAATCCTGAATTTTGTCCTGGGATTATTCTACCATATCTCTCATTCCAAATGACCGTTGGGATTTGTGTTGGTTTTTGTCTTTGGCATATCAAGGTCACCATTATTGGAATCATGTTGGTATTTCGAGACCCTGCAGAGCCATAGAGTCGTTAGTGCATATGGGATCATGCTATAATCTATACTTCATTCTTTTTTGATGAAGTGATATTTCATTAAGTCATCCAGTAGATGCAAAGATACAAGGGGGGGGGGGGAATCTGTCAGCCCTGTCAGAACAGAAAACTTATAGGGCTAAGGAGCTAACAAAATCCAGGTAGTGATCTAAGTTATTTACAGGGGAAAAGTTGGCCCAACTAAAAAGGTTAACCAAACAACTAGCCTTAAGCTTACAAATTGGAGTTAAAAACTCCATCAAAATATCTCCTGTTTCTTTCATTCCAAATAACCCAAAAAATACAAGCTGGGGTCATGATCCAGATTTTCCTGATGGATTTTTATACTTCCATAGAGCTCCAACTAGTGTTGGCTACTCTGATATTGAAGGGCATCAACCACCTTCATTGGAAATTCCATGTCAGAGTGTACACAGATGCGAGCCCAATAAAGTTGATTCCTGTTCTTTGTATCTTTATCAATGTCTACACATCCCCTGCACTGGTCTCCTATTTTCTTGAAATTTTCAGTCGTCCAAGCATGCAAGGGGATCCCAAGCACCTTCACCCATCTCTGACCTGTGTCTCTGTGTGTTACTTCAGATTCAGCAGCTGGTGACCACCAATCGAGAGTCAGCCTCCTTCCGTTCCAAAACCAATCACCATTTTTGACTCTTATAGCTTCCTGCTTGGAGGGTAGCTCGAAAAGAAATTTGTTGTGATTTATGGGAGTGACTCTAAGCCCTGCACTGATTTGCCATCTGTTGAGAAACCATTTTTGAATTATCTCTCGATTAGGGCTGATATGAAAAGAGTCGTTGAACGTCCCAACTAGACACTTTGCAAAGAAATTCTCCTTTTCTATTGCCTGAGACTCGGAAGATTTCTCAGAATTGGTTGGCCAATTAGTAATTTTTGCTGCTTGAAAATATGATTTTGCCTTTGAATCTGCGAGCTGAAATGGTGGATTAACAGCCTTCCCCAGAAATTTTTGATCTTCCCTGCAATATCTTCCCACCCCCAGTTGTAGTCATTCTCTGGGATAATCACCGATGCTTTTTTCTCCCCAAGCAAAGTTTCTATCCTCACGTACCGGCCATATATGTTGAAATTTTAGATTACACTGAATGAGTAGCATTGGATCTTTCTTGCCCACCTTCTGCATCGATTTCCCCTTCCCTGCGAAGCTTCAAGGAGAGCTTTACACACCCAACACAGATTTGCTTCATTGATTCTAATGCTGCTAGTAAACCTCCTCCCACGTTCAACCAGAGTGAACCATCGATCATAATCTTCACTAGTGTTTGATAACTCGAAAGATTTGTCGCCTGCAATAATTTTTTTTTTCTCTCCCATATCTAGAAAAGAGAAAAGTCATCGGAGAAAGTTGACGGCAAAAGAATCAGATAAGTGAACCAAACAATTCATCTAAAACATCACCAGTCAATGTTTTTGTTCATCCATAAAGCTGCTGCTGGAGAATTTGTGGTTTTTGATTATCCGTTAGTAGTTTTGTTTGAGAGATCTATACTTCATCTCTCATCTAATGCAAACATGCATTGATATATTTTACCTTGTGTGGCTGGATCAATGATTAATCTGCCACATCCACCATTTAGTTATTCTTTCTGTGGGAGCATACTCCAATTCCATTTTTTTATTGGGCAGATTATTAAAATTCTGCTGTCTAGTACTTGTGCATCACATAAGAAGGTTTTCTTTTAAGGAACTCTCATAATTTTATGTCTCAGTAGGTAAACACTCCTGAAGATGGGTTATCTGGGGGTAGTTATTGATAAAAAATTAGCACACCTTGGAAAAAGTATTTAACCTTTGTTGATAAACCTGCTAAATCTATGAACCATGGTGCCATCTGTTTTATGATACAAATTAACCTTTTGGTTTACGAAAAATTGAATTGGGTCCCAGCTTATCTAAATCAGATTCTTTTCTTCATTTGGACTGGGAGTCTGGGACTATTAGGCTTAATTGGATGAATGGAGACAATTTCTATAATGGTTTTCTCTTATAACTTGCATCTTAATTCTGTCTGCTTTATATAATATTGAATTTTCATGTACTTCCTCTTGGAAGAGACATATAGCTGTAATCAGATATTATGGTCTCTGAAAGAATTCTAATGCTTGGAAAACTGATGATATTATGCTTGGATGATATTATTTTCTTTCTATTCGAACTCTTGAATCTTGGATAAAATAATTGTGTTCAGGCCTTATATTTGCCAGCATGTCCTTGTACATACCGTGTCATACCAAGCTTTTTGATTAATTTATTTTTGATATCAACTTCCTTTTGAAAAAAACAAAACATTCTTTGTATTCACAGGTGCAAATTTAGGTCTATTTTAAGTGCAACTAAAAATGTCAACACTTGTTCAAAACGGAGTACACTTTCGACATTTGTAAAAATGAGTTTGTAGTTTTTCCTGCTGTGATCTTTCGAAAATTTCTCCTGCTTTGAATAGGTGATATGTTCACTGAAGAGCAAAATGAATTGGTTGAATCAGCAGCAGAGATGCTTTATGGCTTGATCCATGTCCGGTATATTTTGACCAGCAAGGGAATGGCTGCAATGGTAATGCGTCTTATATATCAGGCTTTCAGTCATTTATATGATTCTAGTCTTACCTGCTTTTGTAGCCCCTCTTCTCCACTCCTTTTCTTTCCATTGGTGGTGCTTATTTAACGTGCATCTTGTCTGAAAAACTGATTTCCTGGTAAACATTTTTCAGTTGGAGAAGTACAAGAACTACGACTTTGGGAGATGCCCACGAGTTTATTGCAGTGGACAGCCTTGTCTTCCAGTCGGTCAGTCTGATATTCCACGCTCAAGTACTGTAAAAATTTACTGTCCAAAATGTGAAGATATCTACTATCCACGATCAAAGTACCAAGGCAGTATCCTTCACTATTATAGCTTTTATGCCTTTTCTTCCTCAACACATTTCCTCTATAGCAGTGTTTCGAATGCAAAAAGCGAAAATAATCACTGAAGTCTATTGGGCTTCAAGGACAAACTGCAAATTAAGTGCTGCCTTTAATGGACAAAGGCTCAATTTGAAGGGAAAGATTAAAAATAATATATTTGTAGAGTAAAAAATGACAACTATAAACCCAAACAAACCGACTGACAAAAGAATTTAGGTGAAATATTTATTGCTAGTGCCACTCTCTTCATGATAGAGCCCTAGTGCAATGGTGCACACGTCTTGGCTCTATAGTGCCTTCACTGGAGCGCCTCTCGAGCCAGGGGAATCATACAACGTATTCTGCAACCTAGTTTCAGGGATTAAGCATGCCACTACCAGTCCTTTAACACCACTCCACTCTACTAGTACATTTATGTTGTGGTATCTTGGATTGATTTTGTTCCGAACAGTTTTATTTTGTTATTCTCTCCATATTTCAAGTTCCGTTTGGACATGGATGCATATAAACATCAAGAGTAGTTCTGCTCATAGTTCATATTATTGTTTGCTCCCTTACTGCGACAAAAATGTCACTCTTCCCTGGAACTGATTTCTTTGACTGGCCAAGATATTGATGGAGCTTACTTTGGGACAACATTTCCTCACCTCTTTTTGATGACTTATGGACACCTGAAGCCGCAAAAGCCAACACAGAATTATGTTCCAAGGGTATTCGGTTTTAAGATACACAGGACTTGAGATTGAAGGTCCTCTGTGAAATGTGATGAGATTAAATAGTTTGTCAGTAAATGGTTCTCACCTGACATTTATGTACAATTCATCAAGGTAGAACCAGGAAATGTTGAGTTGTTAATGTCCAAAATTGTTTCATTGATGAAAGAAGTAACTGTTGCCAGCCAATCTCTCTTTTGTAATCTTATTATTTCTTCTTCCACTTCTATTGACACTTGATTTTCATGTAGTCTTGGCTCTGCGAATCCCTTTCTCTTGCTGCTGCAGTACTTGCTACGACAGTTTTCCAACGAGGCATATATTTGGATTTTACATTAGGATACTTTGGTGTTTTGCTCCACTTTTAGTAGGACCAATTCCAGATGGGATTCATAACGGTTTCTCGCTGACAAGACTTTTTAATTGTTATAAAGAAAAGAAAACTACTTTATTATATATATATATATATACTATCAAATAATTACGTATCTTACTATTAATTAAGGGTCTGTTTGGAAAGCCTTTAGGTAATTGTATTTGGTGTAATTATTAAGGTAATAATTACTAACCTAAGAATTACACAACCTCGTAATTATGTGACTTGTTTGTTTGCCATAATGTAATTATAGTGTAATTACAAGTGTACTCATAAGGTTATTTTTAATTTTAAAAATAAAAATTGATTGTCTAAAACTAAAAATTTAAGGCCTTTATAAATGATATTAAATTGAACATATAAGATATATATTGTCTTTTGAAAATATATTAATTAATAAATATATATTCTAATTTAATATTATAAAAATAATTGTTACACAGAAAGATTGGTTCGTAACTCTCTCTCGGGTTGGAGCGTACGTTAGGTGATTGCTAACTTGCCCTTGCTGGGCTGGCTCATGGTCGGGCAAGGAAGATTCTGACTAAGAACAATGACGTACAAAAACAATTGGGGAAATCAGTACTAGTTTACAGAAGACACAACAGGGAGATACACAATAGTTAGATGCAATTGGTGAACCAGATACTACTGGGAAGCCATGGCCTAAGTTAATGGTGAGTTGCACTAAAGTCGCTACTCCGTAGGGACCCAACATGGGATGGGGATGTTAGTATGAACTTGACACTTAATGTGCAAGATAAAGGCAATGAAGCAATGTCAAGTATGGCAGATCCTACAATAGAGGTACTGGACATGGTGTGAAGGACAAGGGTGAGGAAGGCATAGCTATCCAAGGTAAACGTGATTGGATTGGGCTGTTTGATGCCACCAAGCTAGCTGCGAAGGGGATGAACCTATGGTATATCCCTCCTAAAATACAGGAATGAGAGGTGGTACTGCAGCTGGCAGAAGAGGATGTGGAGGCGGATAATGGAGTGTGGGAAAAAGCAATTATGTCGTATGTTGTTGGGAATACACCTCCCATTGGGGTAGTAGAACGGTTTATTGGAAGTTAGTGGAAGTTTGTTTAGAATCCTAAGGTGTTTTTGCATAAGGATGAGTATTTTGTGGTGAGGTGCAGTAGCATTGATGAGGAGGAGGTGGTACTGTTTAAGGGCACAAACAGTATGTTGAATAGGCCAGTGATCATTAAGCCTTGGGCACCTGACTTTAATTTCAAGGAGGAGGTCTTACGCACTATCCCACTCTGGGTGAAGCTCCCGAACTTTCCCCTTAATTGCTGGACTGCTACAACTCTTGGTAAGATTGGGAGTGGACTAGGTAAGCCACTGTGTGCAGATGCCTATACTTCCAATATGGAATGGATATCATATGCTAGACTGTTAGTAGAAATTGATTTAAATCAATAGATGAAAGGGAAGATCAAGCTTCAAGACCTTTAGGGGTGGGGGTGGGTGGGTGG
>NW_006238938.1:3162290-3166926 GCF_000226075.1 Solanum tuberosum | reverse complement strand
GTGGGTGGGTCATGTGTATAAAGAAGAGAACCTGCTTGTGGAAAAGCCTAAAGTCTAGAAGGTGTGGAAAAAGGCTAGAGTGTTGGACCCTGCTACTAACCCATTGATCGATGAAAAAGGAAGATACAAAGCTCAACTAGTGGAGGAAGATAAGGATGGTAAGGAACAGGTTCAGGACCAACAGTGGTCTATTACTGTAGGGAACTCTGCTAGAAGAGTAGCTTAGCCTGCACTGTAGGTAGTGCGTACTTCTAATGATTTTGAGACCCTGGACTATTATTATTACTATATATAAGAAGCTAGGGAAGCAGCTGTTCGTCAACTTGCTTGCTTCCCTAGCCAGGGGGTAATATGAGTATTTTCTTTATTATTATGCTTGATCATTATTATACCCAGTTGCTTTACAGTTGTACATTCTTATCATTTGACATACAAATCCGTTTATATTTGTTTTTTTACCTTGCCTGAGCCGAAAAGTGCATTGACTCCACCTTTTCAATCTTGCTTTGCATTTATTTCATTGTCAATAGATATGGACCCCACCTTAGCAATTCCATTCCTTTCCTTTATTTTTTGCCTCACAAATGTTAATTACTCAATTTATAAATTGCATATTACAAATTGTTACGTACTTAAATTTGTTCAAATTTTGTTGTTGTTCTTTTTTTAAATTTATTTATCTTACTTTCCTTTTTAATTTATCGTATATTCAAAGATTACGTTGAAGATACTATAAATTATTATAATTAACAACTTAAAATATTATAAATTACAATAATTAACAACTTAAAATATTTATACTATCTAATAAGAGGCTACAAAACGCTACTCTTCAACATACGTGATATGTTTAAAATTTTTATAAATCACAATAATTTTTTTTTTTGATGACAAGGGAAACCCGCAGCCGCTACCCTTTGGGTGCGCACAGGGTAAAAACCTCCGCTCCTATGCAATAGCTCGCAAATCACATAGGAGAGGTAACCCGCACTAGGCAAGCCTGGTGTGACGAGCTCGACCCAGAAGGCAAACCCCTTGCTTTCGCTGGCAAGGGGTTTCGAACTTGAGACCTCCAACATGGAAGTCCCAAGCTCAAACCACTGGGCCACCCCGAAGGGTTAAATCACAATAATTAACAACTTAAAATATTCTATTATATTTTTAAAATGACGCTAAAAGTATTATAAATCACAATAATTAACAACTTATTTTTTCTAAGAAGATAGAAAAAACTTAGTTGACTCTCAAAATTTTATCGATGATACATAAATTTGATTAGATGGAATAATATATATTATTGAAAGTTATGTAAACCATACTATAATTAACAAGTGAAAATACTTAAAAGAACATATAAGAAATTTGGTGGACTCTCCTGTGCAGTGTGAGTCATTGATAGAAAGAATGTTGGGTAGAGTAAGTTCTTGGATTGCCAAATTCCTATCATATGTAGGAAGGGCTCAATTCCTAAAAAGTATTCTTTTTGCAATCCAAACTATCTAGGCGAGGGTTTGTACTGGCTAAAAGGATACTACAACTTATTCAAATGATATGCATGAGATTCTTATAGAGAAGGTCGATTGAGATGTCCAAGAAGGATTTGGTGGCCTGAGATCAGGTCTACTCACCCATGATATCTGGGGGGAGGGGGTTGAATCTGATTAATGTAGAGATATGAAACAAAGCAGCAATATGTAAATTGTTATGGGAACTTTGCCAATCTAAAGAGACATTATGGATGGTATGGGTGCATACATATTCTGTCAAGGGTGGAGAAATATGGAAGTGTGAACCTAAGGTGGCCTGATGGATGATTCAACAAGTATTTAAAGCCTCAATACATGTAGAGAATGCTGGGATCACTATGGCAAAGTTCATGGGAATGCAACAGTTTTCCATTAAGAAGATGTATTAGCTATTAATAAGAGTATTCCCCAAAGTCGGCAGGAGAAAGTTGGTGTGCAACAACAGAGGATGCCCCAAGTGGAAGTTTACCCTTTGACTAGCCATAAGGGAAAGGTTATAGACTAGAAATAGGCTTGATCAATGGATGAGTGATATTGATGAGGTCTTTCCATTAGCCAAGAATGCTGATGAATTCATTCATCATTTATTCTTTAGCTGTCCAGTAACTAGAAGTGTATGAGAAAGATTATTACAGTGGTACGGTATTACAAGATTGAATTAAGGTTGGATGGATGAAGTGCAGTGGGCTCAGAGGCATTGCAAAGGGAAAAGTAAAGGTGCTAGGGTATACAAGATGGTGTTAGTTGTTGAAGTGTACTAGGTGTGACATGATAGGAACCTCAGAGTTTTTCAATATTCTACAAAGCCACAACATGTTATCGTCAAGCAGATTGTACAAGAGGTGTTTCGTAGAGTTAGTAGTGTACCTGAGTTAGCATCTTACATGATTAAACTGGATTGTTACCAAGTGTGATGTTATGTTTTCATGAAGAATAGATGATAAGAGGGCTAGGTGAGCCTAAAGGGTGCATTCAACATGGGTTAATACCAGTCAGTGGAAGTCCTAATCTGCTAGTAGTTTTTATGTTGTTTTTCTAATTCTTGAGTTGTAAAGTTCACTTGGTAAATAATATAAGTTGCTTACAAAAAAAATTGATTTATATTTCCAAATTAATATATTTTAATTAAGTTAATCATAAAAAATTCAAAGTACACCATTTCTATGAACATCATGAAATGCATGCTTGAAAAATTGATTAATATTATAAATATAATGTCATAAAATTATAAAAACATTTGACAAAAAGATAATCTATCAAGTCTAACTAAAAAAATGTTGCAATGAATACTCCAAAAACAAATGAAATTGAAAATATAATAAGTTCTAAATTCAAAACAATTTTTTAACATAATACTCTTATGTCAAATTTCAACATAACATACATAAATATGATTTAAAAGAAAAGGAAAATGTAAGTCCATAACCTGATGTCTTAGAAGAACCCTTTTCGGTGTCTACCCCAGTGGGTGACTCAGTTATAGCTAAAAGAGTTTATAGGAGTTATCCTATCTCAGTGTCTCATAAAGTTACATCTGTTGATTTGGTAGAATTACATATGGTTGACTTTGATGTTATATTGGGCATGGATTGGTTGCATGCTTGTTTTGCGTCCATTGATTGTAGAACCCGGATAGTGAAGTTTCAATTTCCTAATGAGCCTACTTTAGAATGGAAAGGGGGAAACTCTACACCTAGAGGTCGTTACATTTCATGTCTAAAAGCTAGAAAAATGATCTCAAAGGGGTGCTTGTATCACATTGTTAGGGTTATGGACGTTGAGTCCGAGGCTCCTCCGTTGGAGTTGGTCCCCGTAGTGAGAGATTATTTGGAAGTCTTCCCCGATGACTTGCCCAGTATTCCTCTCGAACGGGAAATAGACTTCGGCATTGATCTTTTGTCGGATACTCAACCCATATCCATGCCCCCTTACCGGATGGCTCCGGCCAAATTGAAGGAATTAAAGGCACAACTCAAAGATTTGCTAGATAAAGGTTTTATTCAACCAATCATATCTCCATGGGGTGCACCGATATTGTTTGTAAAGAAGAAAGATGGGTCCCTTAGGATGTGTATAGACTACCACCAATTGAATAAGGTCACTATCAAGAATAAATACCCTCTCCCTAGGATTGACGATTTGTTTGACCAACTCCAAGGGGTGAGTTACTTTTCAAAGATTGACCTAAGGTTGGGCTACCATAAACTAAGTGTAAGAGGGGTTGACATTCCAAAAACGGCCTTCCGAACAAGATATTGTCACTATGAATTCCTTGTGATGTCTTTTGGTTTGACCAACACCCCGGCGGCCTTCATGGACCTAATGAATAGGGTGTTTAGGTAATATCTTGATTCATTTGTGATCGTTTTTATTGACGATATTTTGATCTACTCTAAGAGTGAGTGTGATGAGTCTACAAATTAGACTCATTTAGGGCTATATTTTAATAGAAATTGTGTCCTCAAATGCTTATTTTATCTCAATATCTGATGAAAACCCTTAAGTTTCAGGTATTTGAAGTTTGAAGGAAAGCATGGACACTATGTCGCAAAAAGAACGAAAAGGCTGAAAAGAACGAAGAAATGAAGGCCTGAGGATCACCGAGTCCACTTGGCGTGTCGCCGAAGGGTCTTACTTCGCCTTTTGTTCCAATGTGCTGAGCCCTGAAGGAAAGGATCAAATCGGCGGAAAAAAGGAGCAATCGGCGCATTGCCAAGAAGTTCTGCGAAGCAGTACCATGTCGCCCAATGACCCAGAGCACGACGATGCTGAAGGCTGGTGCAAGACGGCGATGAACTACATTAAAAGGTGAATCACCGAGTTGATCGGTGATTCCGACTAATAACGCCGAATGATCCGCTACAACACAAATCTGTGAAAACTATAAATACTAGTTAGAGTTGTAGTTTTTAAGTGTCGAACAATTATTATAATTTTCATATAGAATAGTACTTTTTGATTTTTTGCTCTAAGTTTGAGAGGGTTTTGAAGACTTGAAGATCCAAAGGGTTTCATCTTCAATATTTGGATTTGGGTCTCTTGGATTTTTCAATTTTAGCCTGTATCAAGACTTAAATCTTCGTACCTAGTTGAATGCGAGCTCAATTTGG
>NW_006238938.1:3146025-3161613 GCF_000226075.1 Solanum tuberosum | reverse complement strand
CTAGTGACAAAACCCCATTGTTAATTGACACTCTTGTTTCCTCCTTTAATTTACAATATTTTTAATCGTTAATGTCTTTAGCTACGACTAGTTAGAACGAAATTTTATTTTCTATTAATTCTCAAAACCACTCTCTTGGGAACGATCCCAACCCTTGGTTGGGTTACTAAACTATTGTACGATCGTAGACACTTGCATCGGAAGTTGTGTCTTGATTACGCATACATCAAAATGGCGTCGCTATCGGGGAGTGGTGTTATTTGGGAATTCTTAGTTAAGTAGAATTTCTGTTTTTAATAGTTGTAGTTTTACTAATTTTATATTTAGTTTTGTTTTTCACTAAGTTGTTGTATGCAGAAACCTTGAGCATGGCTGAGGGAAATGGTGGCAAGTTAGCTGAGGCAAACCAAGAAGTCGAGGGTGACTTCAAGTTAGTTGCACTGGTAACTCAGCGACTTGGCCACCAAAATCTCAAAGGTGGAAAACTAGTACAAGAGTCAGGGAAGGTACATACCCCCTCATGAGTGACAAAAGTCTAGAGATAGAGAGAGAAATCGTGTTGAGGACACACTACAAATCATTCTCCAGAAGATCACCGACCAAGATCGAGTGTTAGAAGATATGAAAGAGAATATTGAAGTGTTGAATAAGATCATTGGATCTCACTCTAGATCGATCCAGTTGATCAGAACACTCATGAGTTTTGCAGTACCTCATCTCCACCCAAATGATCTATTGGGGTTACCTAGTGACACTAGGGCTGACCCCAATAATGGAGAGTGAGTAAAGACTCACGTCGGACCACGACGTTAAAATAAGGTACTTCGTCATATTGTTTCAAGTAAGGGTATCAAAATAGATTATAGGAAGATGGATGTGGTCAAGAGTTGGCCTAGACCTCTAACTCCTTTGGATATTAGAAGTTTCTTGGGTTTTGCTGGTTACAATAGAAGATTTGTTGAGGGGTTTTCTACGACTGACTCTCCATTAAACACATTGACCCAAAAGAAGGCTAAGTTCATATGGTCCGAAAAATGTGAGAAGAGTTTTCAAGAATTGAAGGATTGACTTACTTCCGCTTCGGTGTTGACTTTACCGAAAGGGATTGGTGGTTTATTGTAACGCCGCAAGAATTTTGTTAGGATGTGTCCTTATGCAAAATGGGAAAGTAATTTCGTATGACTCAAGACAAATTAAGATTCATGAGAAGAACTATCCTACCCACCTCAAATTAGCGGCAGTTGTGTTTGCTCTTAAGATTTCAAGACATTATCATTATGATGTGCATGTCGATGACTTTTCCTACCACAAGAGCTTGAAATATGTGTTTCAACAGAGAGATATAAATCTTCACCAAAATAGATGCATTAATTTTTAAAAAATTATGACATGAGTGTTCTCTATCACCCCGGTAAGGAGAATATTGTGACAGATTCTCTTGGCCGATTATCAATGGGTAGTGTTTGTCACGTTGAAGATAATAAGAAAGAGTTAGTTAGAGATGTTAGTAGATTTGCCCGATTGGGTGTTTAGTTAGTGGACTCTATACAAGGTGGTGTAATGGTTCACAATGGTTCAAAATCGTCTTTTGTGGCGGATGTGAAAGCAAAGCAAGGTCTTGATCCAACTTTAGTGGAATTAAAAGAAGCGGTGTATAAAGAGTCCATGGAGGTTTTCTCCAAAGGGGAAAATGGAGTATTTAGATATCAAGGTCGTTTGTGTGTTCCTTATGTCGATGATTTGAGAGGGAAGATCTTATCAGAAGCTCATAGTTCTCGATATTCCATTTACACGGAGGCACCAAGATGTACCGTGACTTGCAGGAGATCTATTGGTGGAATGGGATGAAGAAGGATATTGCAGAATTTTTGGCCAAATGTCCAATTGTCAACAAGACATTAGCATTCCTAGTTGGAAGTGGGAAAATTTGAATATGGACTTTATTGTTGTCTTGCCTTGCACCCGGAGGCAACATGACTTTATTTGGGTTATAGTAGATCGAATGATGAAATCAGCCCATTTTATTCCCGTCAAGGTTTCTTATTCAGTGGAGGACTATGCCAAGTTATACTTTAGAGAAAACATAAAGTTTCATTGGTGCCTTTATCTATTATCTCTGATCGTGGTACTCTATTTACTTCTCAGTTTTGGAAATATTCCTAAAAGGGTCTTGGTATTCGTGTTAAGATTAGTACGACCTTTCATCCACAAATTGATGGGAAAGCGGAGCGTACTATCCAAGCTTTGGAAGTTATTTTGAGAGCTTTTGTGATTGATTTCAAGGGTAAGAGGGATGATCACTTGCCTTTGATTGAGTTTGCATATAACAATAGTTATCACTCAAGTATTTGTTTGTCTCCATTTGAGGCATTGTATGGTAGGAGGTGTATATCTCCTATAGGTTGGTTTGAAGTGGGTTATGTTGCTTTGATTAGTTGGTATACGAGGCTATGAAGAAAGTTTGGCTTAGTAGAGAAAAGTGAAAAATAGCTCAAAGTCGGCAAAAGTCATATGCCAATGTTAGAAGAAGAGATCTTGAGTTTTATGTGAATGATTAGGTTTACTTGAAAATTTCACCCATGAAAGGTGTAATGAGGTTTCGTATGAATGGGAACCTTAGTCCCAGCTATGTAGGCCCATATCAGATTTTGAGGCGTATTGGTAAGGTTGCTTATGAACATGAATTGACTAATGAATTGGCATCGGTGCATCAAGTTTTCCATGTCTCCTTGTTGAAGAAATGTGTTGGTGATCCGATATCTATGGTTCCCTTAAAAGATTTTGGAGTTAAGGAGAATCTATCTTATGAAGAAGTTTCAGTTGAGATTTTAGACCGAAAATTTAAGAAGTTAAGGAACAAAGAAGTTTCTTTCGTGAAAGTGTTGTGGAGGAATGAGTTAGTTGAGGGTACTACTTGGGAGGTCGAGACCGATATGATGTCCCATTATCCTCATCTCTTTCCTTCTACCCATACTCTAGCTTGAGGTATTGACTTCCTCATGTTGTACTCTTTTGGTGTCATGTGTTCTAGATACTCCCATAATTTCCTCAGTTATGCATTTTCGTGAAAAAGCATAAGTTTTGAGAAAATGAGTCATCTTGATTGATTTCTACATGTTTATGTGCATTTGAGTATGAGTTGCATATAGACATTATGATATGATGTTTTGAATATGCTTTAGCTTTGAGTTGATGTTTCTTCCTCGGATATGTGCATTTATGTGATCGCATTCATGTAGGGGTGTTAGGTTTAAGTTCCTACCCTCCTAATGATGTCTTGAATGTCATCTGAGGATGAATGATCCTAAGGCAGAGATAATGTAACACCTCAGATTCGAAAAGACAGAAAAATTTATTTCTGTTTCCTTAGACCTGGTGTCAAGACCGACGACACCATCCACGACCCATATGTGGGACGATGGTCCGCTGATGGTGGCGTAGTCCACGAGTTGATTTTTTTTCTGAAGATATCTAGTTTCAGAACCAATCGACGGTTGACCAGGACGGTCCGTTAGTGGAACCATGGACCATAGGTTGCCATCGTCGACAGGTTCATCAACTTATTTGTTAAGGGTTTTTGGGTCTTTTCCTAATTAGTCTATCCTAATACTATATCATTGTGCCCTTCACCAAAACCCCTATATAAGTGTTTTTAACCCCAAAATTCCTAAAATTGAAATCATTCTCTCAAGTTCACAAAAGAAGAACAAGTCTTCCTCTCAAATATTTCTCTCTTTAGATGTTGAAGAAGAAAGGTAAGGTTTTCAAGTCAAGTCTCCAATTTCACCATTGAAGTTAGGCAATTGGCACTAAGGTATGATATTTTTCATCCACGGATCCCTTTCCTCCACGGAGTTCCCAAATTCTCCGGTTTTCAAAGTCATAAATCAAAAATTGAGTTAGGGTTTGTTACGACTCGAAAAATTAGTAGGTGAAACTAGAGCCTTACGTGTGAGTTGTTGAGTTTGATATGGGGTTTTATGTTGTAAAATGGTTTCCTGAGATTAAGTTGAGGGTTTTAGGGGTTAAACTTCAAGGTACGACCCCCCAAGGACCAACCAAGGGTCCTTGAGGAGGACCCTAAAGTCTAACCCCAAGGCTGCCCCAAGAACCCTAAATCTGCCAAAAAAAGTTAGGACCTACGGATGGAGTAGGTCCATCCACACTCTGTAGCTATAACTCTTAGGTCAAGCCCTCAAAAGTGAGCTGCAGACCACTCACCCATGATCTGCAGGACGGGGCGGAGGTGGACCCATGATCCGTGGGTCATGGGCGTGGGTCATATTTGCAGTTTTCTGCCTAGGTTCGGCCAAGGGAGGCCCAACTTGGTAAATTCCTAGGGTGGTTAGTTATGTAAGAGGTCGTTTTATATTGATTAATGAGACCTGTTTAAGACCTTTTAAGTCATTAACCCCCCCCCCCCTTTACAATTCATAATTCCCAAACCCAAAATAATAACCAATTCCTCTCCAAATAATTCTCTCTCTAAAACCTCCATTGAAGAAGAAGAAGAGGTCAAGATCTAGGGATCAAGGACTCAAATTTTCCACTCAATTTCGTGAGGAATCTTCAATTAAGGTATGGTAGTTTTGATTCATGGTTAATTTTCATCCAAGAAGTCCCCAAACCTTTAATTTCAAAGTTGGAAATTCTCCAAAACTAAGGGTTTTCATTCTAGGTCATGGATTCTTTCGCAAAATATTTTCAATGATTTAATTATCATATATTAAGATTGGATTGCTGTTTTATGGTGGTTTTAAGATAAAATCCACCATGAATCCATTATTTTCCCATAACCCTAATTTATGACTTTGATGTGGGTGAATTGTAGTAAGATGAATGTTATTCAATTGTGCTTGTAATGGTTTAGTTACTTGAATTATGTCATTATTCATGCCTAAATTGTAGTATTCTAGGTGTGTTGGTGAATTGTAATTCATGGACTTGAAGGGCAAGTTATGAAGATTGATGTATAATCATGATGCTTATGTATATGCTTTGTGATTTCAATGAAAATAATGTGATCATGACTACAATGCAATTGTGTTATTATTGAAAGGTTATTCTCAATTATACACTTGTGAATGATGATGATATATTGTGAAAGGTTTCTTAAATGTAATGATACATCTTGAATTGGTAGGCTTAGTCCATCCTCTTCTTGTGTAATTGAAAGTGATCTTGATTGATGTACATTTAATTGCTAGGCTTAGGGCATCAATTTCTTGTGTAACTAAAGTATCTTGACTTAATGAACATTGAATGGGTAGACCTAATGGTGGTATCCCTTTCATGTGTTTAATAATGTACCTTGAATGGGTAGACCTAATGGTGGTTACCCTTTCATAAATGATTAATGTATTATTCTAATGCTTTGTCTTGAACCAATAGACCTAATGGTGCTAGCCTTTCATGATGAGTCTAGGAACTAATGTAATGATGAACTTGACTTAGTAGACCTAATGGTAGTGGCCCTTTCTTGATGATTCAATGAGCTATCCTAATAATGTACCTTGAATCTGTAGACCTAATGGTGGTGGCCCTTTCATGTGTGTAATAATGTACTTTGGGTTGGTAGACTTAATGGTGGTAGCCCTCTCAAGTATAATAATGTTAATGAGAATGAACTACTCTATGGGAATTTAAAGCTTAGCACCGAGTGGATATTGTAAGTTGAAGATCTCCCCACGTTAGGTCAGGTTTCTATGAACATCTTTCTTATCCCATAACTATGTGCCCACATAGGTTATTAGCTAGTGGATCCACCTAAGATAAAATGTTATCGGTTCTACCTTAGGCAAGTAGACCAAGTCTTTTCGGTGTGGGGCATGACACCGAATTCCATGTTAAGCTCACATGGTCTATGTCGTTAGTACAAAATGTAGGCAAAAGTAGGCATTAGTACAAAAAAGCTCTACGTATGATAGCCATGCATAAAAACACTTAAAATATGCTAAAAGGGACAAGTCATTTGAAAGCATGCACTTTACAAAGTTTAAACATCATCATGGAGATAGTTGGAAAACATAACTCAAAACATCTTCTTGAATGCAAGATAGCATTATCTTTTCAAACTTAGAACACTTATAGGATGCTTCTTTAAGCATGCCTTCGTTCATGATTACTTTGAACACTACGGGATGCCTCTCTAAGCAAGCCTTAGTTCAATATTAAACTTCTTGTTATTGTGGGAAATAAGCCTTAACCATTAACATGGAATCCGATGACACCCTCATCGAAAAGGGTTTGTCTACTTTCCTTAGGTAGAAACGACAAATCTTAGCTTAGGTGGATCCACAAGCTAATAAATAACCTATGAGGGCATATAGTTTATGGGATAAGAAGATTGTTGCTAGAAACCCAGCCTTACTATGTGAGAGCTTACATCTCAAGAGATTGATTCTAGAAACCCAGCCTTACTACGGGAGAGCTTCCATCTCATACAATATCCACTCGGTGCTAAGCATTACATTCCCACGGAGTGGTTATTAAGTATTGACTTAACTCCATTACTCATGAAAGGGTGCCCTTGGCCTACCGATTCAGGTTACATCATTATAATATCTCATTAGTTACTCATTAAAGGGTTCCATTGTCCTACCATTTCAAGGTACATTACTAGAATAACTCTTTAGATCATGCGTGAGAAAACCTTTCACCATCCATGATTACTTGTTTTTAGATTATATTAGGTGAGAAGACCTTTCAACCTTAGAACCTTCATTAGTCATTCATAGGTGTGTATATGAGAATGCCCTTTCAACAACACAACAACAAAAACAACATGGATACTTTACTCATAAAGCATCATCGATACAATTGCATAAATTTCATAGGAAATGCATAATCTCATACTTTACCTCCTCGAGATTCAAAACTTTCTTTCAATCATCACATTTAGAGTTCAAGCATTACACATGGATATTTTTATAATTCAAGAGATTTTATCACCTCATGCATTAATTATAAACTCCTAGTTCATCAATAAAGACCCACATCATATCATCAACTTTGAGAAATATGGAAATTTCATGGGTTCTTGGGGATACATGATAAAAAGAATAGGAACTCATCAATTCATGCTTAATATAACTTAATTCAATCATTAGAATCAAGTTTGAAAGGAACCCATGACTATTGAATCAAACCCTAACAATTGGGGATCTCTATATTTTTGAAATTGGAGATTTTGAGAGGACTCCATTGATGAAAGCTATCCATGGATGACCGATACCATATCTTAACAACAAAGCCCAATGAAATTTATATACAAAAGATTGTTCTTAAAACCCTAGCTTGAATCTCCTTCTTCTTCCTCAAATTTCTAGAGAGAGAAATATTTTTTTGTAGAGGATGAACTTTGGGATTTAATTGGGTTTTGGAAAAATGACTTAATTGGGTGAGTTTTAGAGGTAAAATTACTTATATAGTGACCCTAGGCTTAGGCAAAACGACCTCATTAAAATAGGAAAAGACTATTTAACCCTTAGGTTCAGTGGTCTGCCTCACCCTTCACGGGTGGCACCATGGCCCGTCAAAGGTCACACGGCCCTTTATGGTTCCCGTGTTCCCTTGAATAGTGGCTAAGACACTCCACCCTAAACCCCAAAAATCCAAGGCAAGACCACGACCACTCCCACGAGTCGTCTAAGCCTTCACCAGCCGTGAAGTGGCTTGTGTGGAGGAGGCCAACTTTGGGCAGCCTTGGCCCCTTTCCCTTGACTCTTGCCCCTGGCCCTTTACATGTTGCCTTCTCACTGAGCCCTGGCTAACCTACTAATCTACGGGGTATTACAATATCTCCCCTTTGGGAAAATTTGTCCTCGAATGATGATTGTCTACCTTACGAAAGTAAAGACGCAAGACTAGCTGCCCATAATGCATGCAACATACAAACAGTGCACAATTCAAAGGATGAAACATTAACTCCAACTCAAACATACTCAATGCTTCACAAGGAAGTAGGAACTACATCTAACAACCCATTATGCATGAAATCTCAACATTTCTCATGTTCTTAGGAGGACGTACCTTCTCCAAGATAAAAGCATACCTCAACACAATCTCATGGAGCCTTTATGCAATTTACTCTGAAAAAGCATAATTAAAGAATGTTCAACAATTCATCTCATGAAGCATATATTCAACTCTTACTCAATGCACAACAACATGAGGAAAATCAATCACGTAAAGTCATTTTTTTTCTAAGAATAAATTTCTCATGAGCATGCATAACATAGGGAAATCATGGAAAACTCATATAACACACATGACTCCCAAAACAAGGAAAACTCAAGAGGAACTACTTACCTCAAGCTTGAATAGGAGTAGTAGGAAAAAGATGAGGATAGCGGGACTTCATATCGGCCTCGGCCTCCCAGGTAGCACCCTAACTAGTTGATTCCTCCATAAAAATTTCACAGAGGCTATTTCTTCGTTTCATAATTTCTTGACTTGCTGGTCCAGAATCTCTAACGGAACGTCCTCATATGAAAGACTTTCATCAACCCCCAACCCTTCTAAGGGGATTATGGATGACGGATCTCCAGTACACTTCTTAAGCATAGAGACATGAAATACCGGATGCACTGAAGCCAACTCACTTGGAAAATATAACTCATAGGAAACTTTATCAATACGCCTCAAAATTAGGTATGGGCCTACATACCGGGGACTAAGTTCCCCCTTCTTTCCAAATCTCATCACACCCTTCAATGGTGAAAATTTCAAATAGACCCAATCGTTAAACTCAAATTCTAGATCCTTTCTCCTCACATCGGCATAAGACTTTCGCCGACTTAGAGCCATTCTCAACCTCTCTCTAATGAGTCGGACTTTCTCAATGGCTCTAGATCCAATTCGGGACCTATCAAACCAATTTCCCCCGCCTTGAACCAACCTATAGGAGATCTACACCTCCTACCATACAAGGCCTCAAAGGGAGCCATACCAATACTTGAGTGATAGCTAATATTGTAGGCAAACTCTACCAATGGAAAATGGTCATCCCAATCACCGTTAAATTCAATTACACAAGCCCTTAACATATATTCCAAAGTTTGGCTGGTATGCTCCGCTTTCCCATTGGCTTGGGGATAAAAAGCCGTGATAAGCTTAAACTTGGTGCCAAGACCCATTTGAAAAGACCTCCAAAAGTGAGAAGTGAATTGAGGAACACGATAGGAAATAATGGATAAAATCACTCCATGCAACTTCACTATCTCTCTTTTGTACAACTTGGCATAGTCCTCCACCGAAAAGGAAACCTTGACGGGAATAAAGTGAGCAAATTTTGTCATCGGATCAACAATAACCCAAATAGAGTCATGTTGTCTCCGGGTGCAAGGCAAACCAACAATAAAGTCCATATTCACTTCTTCCCACTTCCAAGTAGGAATACCTATATCTTGGGATAAACCTCCCGGTCTTTGATGCTCAAACTGAACTTGTTGACAATTCGGACACATAGCCACAAACTCTGTGATATCTTTCTTCATCCAATTCCATCAATAGACCTCCCGCAAGTCACGATACATCTTGGTTGCTCCTGAGTTAATAGAATACCAAGAAATATGGGCCTCCAATAATATTTGCTCTCGCAAGTCATCAACTTTAGGAAAACACGCAAACGGCCTTGGTATCTAAGTACTCCTTCTACCCCTTCGGAGAAAGCCTCAACGGATTTCTTAAGGACCACCTCTTTCAATTCAACAAAAATATGATCAAGGCCTTGCTTAGATTTCACCTCCACCACAAAAGATGATTCAGACCCATTCTGAGCTATGAAACCACCCTTGGTGGAATCCACTAATGGAACACCTAACCGGGCCAACCTATGAACATCTCGAACCAACTCTTTCTTATCATCTTCGATATGGGCCACACAACCCATAAAAAACCTACTAAAGGCATCCGCTACCACATTTTCCTTACCGGGGTGATAAAGAACACTCATGTCATAATCTTTCAAAAATTCAAGCTACCTTCTTTGGCGAAGATTCAAATCCTTTCGACTAAACACGTATCGTAAACTCTTGTGATCGGTAAACACATCAACATGAACCCCATATAAATAATGCCTCCAAATCTTTAAGGCAAAAACAACCGCCGCTAATTCAAGGTCATGGGTAGGATAATCCTTCTCATGAAATTTAAGTTGCCTTAAAGCATAGGCAATCACTTTACCATTTTACATAATCACACATCCCAACCCAACTTTAGAGGCATCACAATATACAACAAAGCCATCCGTACCTTCCGGTAAAGTAAACACCGAAGCGAAAGTAAGTCTATCCTTCAACTCTTGGAAACTTTTCTAACAAGCTTCCGACCAAATGAACTTAGCCTTCTTTTGAGTCAAAGCCTTCATCAATGGAAGAAAATACCTCAACAAACCTTCTATAATAACAGGACAAACCCAAAAAGATTCTAATGTAAAGGTCTTGGCCAACTCTTGACCGCATCCGTCTTCTTAGGATCCATCTCAATACCCTTACTTGACACAATATGCCCAAGGAATGCCACAAACCTTCAAAAAACATACACTTGCTAAACTTTGCTAAAAGTTGATGGTCATTAAGAACTTGTAGAACAATTCTCAACTGGTCAACATGCTAACCCTACCTCCTTGAATAGATAAAAATGCCGTCAATGAACATAATTACAAACATGTCAAGGTATTGTGTAAACACCCTATTTATTAAGTCCATAAATGCCACTAGAGCATTATTCAATCCAAACGACATTACCAAAAAATCATAATGACCATATCGGGTTCTTAAATCCTTCTTTCGAATATCTTCACCTCTCACCCTTAAACGGTGATAACACGACCTAAGGTCAATTTTCAAGAAATAACTTGCCCCATGAAGTTGGTCAAACAAATCATCTATCCTTGGAAGAAGATACTTGTTCTTAATGGTCACTTTGTTCAATTGACGATAATCGATGCACATAAGAAGAGACCCATCTTTCTTTCCAATAAACAACAAGGGAACACCCCATGGCCAGATGAAGCCCTTATCCAACAAGTCGTTCAATTGTTCTTTCAACTCCTTTAACTCAGCTGGGGGAATTCTATACGAAGGAATTGAGATAGGTTGTGTATCTGGGAGAAGGTCAATACCGATGTCTATTTTTCTCTCGGGAGGAAAACCAGGTAGATCATGTGGGAACACTTACGAAAACTCATTTACAACAAGGACCGATTGAAGAGTTGGGATTTCAGAATCTACATCCCTCAGCCTAACACGATGGTAAATGAAACCCTTAGAGATAAACTTTCTAGCTTTAAGACATGAGACGAACTGAACCTTAGGCATAGAATTTCCCCCCTTTAACTCAAGGACATGCTGATTTAGGTTCTACAATATATCGATGCATAACAAGAGTGCAGCCAATCCATACCAAGTATAACATCAAACTCTAACATGTCAAGCTCTACCAAATCAACAAGAGCAACTCTATGGGATAGGAAAGTGGGGCATTTTTTATAAACTCTCTTAGCCACCACAGAATCACCAACAGGGGTAGAGACAGAAAAAGGTTCGAACAACACACCAGGGAGCACATCAAATCTCATTGCCACATATGGTGTCACAAAAGAAAAGGAAGCACTAGGGTCTAACAAAGCATACAAATCTATATGGAAAACTTTGAACATACCGTGACCGCGTTTGGCGAATTCTATTATTCACATCGGTTTTGAAGAGCATAGAAGCAGTTTTGATTTGGAGCATTGGAATTTGAACTACTAGGATGATCTTGCTTGCCCTCTCTTTCCATAGCCGTAAGCATTTGTCAATCTCTCATTTGGTGACCACTCTTACAACAAAAATAGCAACCATCCATGTCGGCTAGAAACTTTCCATCATGCCTCCTTCAGCACTTGGTACCATTAGGCCTAGAAAATGAAGATCCACTACCATTACCTCCTTGAGGCTTGGGGTTAGTCACCCTATCTATAGTGAACTTGGAAGGAGCATTAAAGGACCTTTGGTTGGGAAACCTTTGTCTAAACCTTGGTCAACCTTTTCCATCGGACCTCATATTGGAGAAGTTACCATCACGGGTCCTAGCCCTCTTTACCTCCTTATTATTTTCCTTGAATTATGATCCTCAATTCTCTGGGCATGTACCATAAGATGTGAGATATCCATATCATGGATGAGCATTTCTGTTCGACATTCTTTTTCTACTATGTCGGAGAGTGCGTCACAAACTTACTCATCTTAGCCCAATAATCCGCCACCATAGTTGGAGCGTACTTGGATAGTAGGGTGATCTTTAGAGCATACTCCCTCACACTCATACTTCCTTGATGAATGTTAATGAACTCTTGCACCTTTGCTTCCCTCATCTCAAGGGGAAAAACCTATCAAGAAACGTAGATGTCAAGACCTAGGGGTACCCCCTAGACGTAACATGGCGTATGAAACCCCGAAGGACTCCATATAAGACACTTAGTCTTCATAACATAAGCAATGGAATAATAAGAGTAACTAGGCGGATGTCTAGACACTTAGTCTCTACATAGCCATCTATTACAATCTTGAATGAAATAGGGCCTATCCCATACAACATGTCCAAAAAGGGAAATAGATTTAAGATACTACAACTTAAGCAAAAGTTGTCCTCGAACCATGAGGACTCACCAAGCTCGGAAGATTCTCAAGTCAAAGCTCTAGCCAAAAAAGTGATCGACTCGAGAAACGGACCCTACACTTGGGAATAATATAGGATAACTAGGCGTTAGTACAAAAATGCACTAAGTATGATATCCATGCATAAAACATTGAAAACATGCTAAAAGGGACATTTCATTGGAAAGCTTGCAATTTACCAACTTAAACATGACATAAGGGTTTAGAAATTAGAAGTCATAAAACATAGCAAACATAATCATAATCATAATCATCTTTAAAACCTTTGAAACTCATAAACAAAGCTTGTTGAGTAACCATAGTTCATTATTCATGTTCTAGTTCTTGTTCTTGTTGTGGGAATAAGCCTTAACCGACATGAGACCATGTTAACTATAACATGATCACCCGGTGTTACCCACATCAAAAAGGGTGGGTTGCCCTACTTGCCTAAGATAGAACAATGGTTTGTTAGATTAGGTGGATCCACTAGTTAAATATCCTAGGGGGGACGTAGTTTATTGAATAAAGAGATTGCTACTAAAAACCTGGCCTCGAATGTCTTGAGGGCTTCCATCTCAAGAGATTGCTTCTAGAAACTCGGCCTCAACTGACGTGAGGGCTTCCATCTTATATCAATATCCACATGGTCCTAAGCATTAATTTCCACAGAGTACTTATTAAGTCTTGACTTAACTCATGTTCATGGAAGAATGTCCTGACAATCAATCTATGCTTAGTTCATAGGATAGCTCTTAAATCATGCGTGAGAATAACCTTTCACCGTCCATGTCTAGATATAAATCTTAGATTCAATTATGTGAGAAAACCTTTCAACTTTAGAATCTACATTACGTGAGAAAACCTTTCACATCATATTTATACATAGGTGTATATATGACAATGTCCTTTCAATAAACACAACAACAAGATCATAATCATTAACAATTCACTCTCAAAGTGTTCTAAAAGCATTTACATAGATTTCATAAAACATGCATAAATCTCATACTGTGCCTTTCCAAGGTTCAAAGCTCACACTAAATCAACACATCTAGAATTCAAACATTTGACATGGATATCATCATAATTCAACTGATTCAATAACTACATGCATAATCTCATAACATTCCTCTTTCATTAACAAAGACCCACATCATAAGATTACAATTGAGAAATATGGGAATTTCTTGGGTTCTTGCTAATTCATTATGAAAACCATAGGAAATAAACAATTCATGCTTAATATAACATAATTCAACCATTAGAATCAATTTTTAAAGGAACCCTTGACTTTTGAATCAAACCCTAACATTTGGGGATTTCTATATTTGAAATTGAATTTTTGAGAGGGCTCCATGGATGAAAGTTATCCAAGGATGAAGACTACCATACCTTAACAACAAAGAACAATGAATTTGATGTGAAGACGTTTCTTCTTGAACCCTACCTCGAATCTCCACCTTCTTCTTCTTCAAGTTCTAGAGAGAGATTATTCTGGGTAGGATGAACTTTGGGAATTGATTTGGGTTTTGGAAATAATGAGTTGAGTGGGTTGGTTTTTGAGTTAAAATGACTTATATAGTGACCGTACAGTTAGGCAAAGCGACCTCACTTAAGTTGGACCAAAACCGAAAAAGATCTAAAACACCCTTTATTTAAGTGGGCTGCCTCTGCCTCACGCGGGGTCCCACAAGCCGTGGTCATGACCACTAGCCTTGGTCCTCTTCGTGGACTTGAGGCAGTGGCTTGGCAACAAGTGCCTTTAGCCCACAAGCCTAAGGCACCTTCACAGATGGCTCCACGAACCGTGGTCCCTCTCATGGCCTCGAGGCAGTGACTTACCACCTCCTTTCCACTCTCACACACCCAACTCCCATCCACGAGACTTCCCACGAGCCGTTAAGTGGCTCGTGAAGAGGAGCCTACTTTGGGATGTTTTGAGGAGCCTACTGCCTAGCCCTACCAAGGGCCGTGGTCTTGACCACGAGCTGTGGTGGTAGGCGTGGTAGGTGGGGCAGTGGCTAAACCATGGTAGCCTACCCTAGCCCACTCCCTTGGCCCTTGGCCTCCTTCCTTGACGCTAACCCTCATGTTTAGCTCTAGTTTAGCCTACCAATTTCCGTGGTGTTACAATATCTACCCCTTTGGAACATTCGTCCTCAAGACTTGCAGCCCATCATGCATGAAACATCAAAACAATGCACAATTCGAAGGACGAAACATCAACTCAAACTCAAACATACTCAATGCATCACAAGGAGGTAGGAACAACATCTAACAGCCCAGTATGAATAAAAGCTCAACATTTCTCATATTCACAAGAGAAATAAGCTTCTCCAAAGCTTGCTCAACAAAATCTCATGGAGCCTTTATGCAATTTATTCTCAAAAAGCATAACTAATGCATGCTCAACGATTCATCTCATGAAGCATTTAGGCAACTCTTACTCAATGCAAAACAACATGAGGAAAATTAATCATATAAACTCATTTTCTTACTAAACATAAATTTCTCATGAACATGCATAACATAGGGAAATCATGGAAAAAAACTCAAATAACACACATGACTCCCAAACGAGCAAAACTCAAGAAGAACTCATCATCTCATGCTAGAATTTGAGTAGAAGGAAAAAAACGAGGATAATGGGACATCATATCGGCCTTAGCCTCCCGAGTAGCTGTCACGACCCGGGAGCACCCCCTAGTCGTAACCGGCGTACTCGACCTCGAAGAGGTCTAATACAAGCCTCTTAGCATTCATTCATCGCATAGACACTAAAACCATAAGTAATTTAAAACTTTCTTTACCAAGAAAACATTGCATAAAAAAAATAGCAAGCGGAAGACTTTCTAGACTTTATACATGATGTCTCAAAACCATCTAATACTTTAGAGTACAAAATTCGGGACTAATCCCGTACACAACTTAAACAATACTAAAA
>NW_006238938.1:3093339-3143728 GCF_000226075.1 Solanum tuberosum | reverse complement strand
TTTTCTGCCGGACAGGTTTTACGAAAATGGGCATAACTTCTTCGTCCGAACTCCGAATGAGGTGAAACGAAGTGCGTTAGGTAGCTAACTCAAATGGCTTTCCATGGATATATTATTGGCCACCCAAATAATTCGTTTTCTAGGAGATATGACCCTTCAAAGTAGACCCTCGAAAAAGGCTTCACTTGGAAATTTCGGATTTTGATACGGTTGCTCTAAAATTTGGGTTAGACCCATTTCCCACTCAATTTGACCCCCTAAACAAGAATATGAAGTCGGATTTTCGAAAAACGAAACGGATCTTTCTATATACCGCTAAAGAAGTTTCTGGTAACTTCCGAAGCACATTTTTAAGAACTTTTTGGGTCAAATTCAAATATAACCATTTCATTAAGTTCTCGACTCCAAACTCACATGTGAGGCTCTAGTTTCACTAGTTCGTTTTTAGGGTTGTTACAGTAGCACACTCAACTAATTGATTCCTCCACAAAACCTTCACAGAAGCTATTTCCTTATTTCTCAACCTCTTAACTTGCCGGTCTAGAATCTTGATCGGAACTTCCTCATATGAAAGACTATCATCAACCTCTAACCCTTCTAAGGGAATAATGGATGCCGAATCTCCAATACACTACTTTAGCATAGACACATGAAGCACTAGATACATCGAAGCCAACTCACTTGGCAAATCCAACTCATAGGAAACTTTATCATTATGCCTCAAAATTACGTATGAGCCTACATACCGGGGACTAAGTTTCCTCTTCTTGCAAAATCTCATCACACCATTCATGGGTGGAGTTCCCAAGAAAAATAAAAATCATGAACATTTGGGACACTCAACAACCTTGCTATATAAGCACACCATCTCCCCCTTGGGAGAGAGCCTCTATGGATTTCTTAAACATCACTTCTTTCAAGTCGACCAAAATTGGATTATGCCCCTTGCTTAAGTTTCACCTTCGCCACCAAAAGATGATTCGGAACCACTGTAAACCATAACACCACTCATGGTGGGGCCTACTAATTGAAGACCTAGTCGGGTCAACCTATGAACACCTGTTAACCAACTCTTTCTTATCATCTATATGAGTAACACTACTCATAAATAACCTACTAAGAGCATCCACTACCCCATTACCTCCACCGGAGTTAGAAAGAACACTTATTCTAGATCTCTCAATAACTCTAGGCACCTTTTTTGGGGAATTTTTAAATCCTTTTGACTAAACACGTATATAAACTCTTACGATCTGTGAGCACATAAACATGAATCCCATAGAAATAATGCCTCCAAATCTTTAAGGCAAAGACAACCGCCGCTAACTCAAGGTCATGGGTAGGATAGTTCTTCTAATGGATTTTAAGTTTTCTTGTAGCATAGACAATCACCTTACCATTTTGCATAATCAGACATCCCAACCCAACTCTAGAGGAATCTCACTACACCACAAAGCCATCCGTACATTCCGGTAAAGTCAACACTCGAGGGAAAGTAAGTCTATCTTTCAATTCTTGGAAACTTTTCTCACAAGTTTCTGACCAAATGAACTTAGCCTTCTTTTGAGTCAAAATCGTCATCCAAGAGGCAATAGAAGAAATTCCCTCAACAAACATTCTATAATAACTAGCCAAACCCAAAAAATTCTTATGTCCAATGGAGTTAGAGGTCTTGGCAACCTCTTGACTGCATCCGTCTTCTTAAGATCCACCTCAATACCCCTACTTGACACAATATGACCATGGAAAGCCACATACCTTAATCAAAATTCACACTTGCTAAACTTTGCAAAGAGTTGATTGTCCTTAAGAACTTGCAATACAATTCTCAAATGGTCAACATGCTCATTCTCACTCCTTGAATAGATCAAAATGTCGCCAATGAACACAATCACAACCATATCAAGGTATTGTCTAAACACCATATTCATGAAGTCCATAAACACCGCCGGAGCATTAGTCAATCAAAACGACATTACCAAAAGATCTTAATGACCATACCGAGTTCTAAAGGCCGTCTTTGGGATATTTTCACCTCTCACTTAATTGGTGATAACACGACCTAAGATCAATCTTAGAGAAATAACTAACCCTTTTGAAGTTGGCTATACATAATTTACTTCCCTCACCCTAACTAGCTGGTAAAAGAAACCCTTAGCCATCACCCTTCTAACCTTCATCTAAAGAACAACTAACCTCTATACATAGAACTTCCCCCTTCCACTCTGAGATAGGCTCATGGGAATTGAAACATGACCACAAAAATTTCACAATCAATAGAGACATAATAATAGTGCAGCCAATCCATACTCACTAATAACATATAATTCTAACATATCAAGCTCTACCAAATCAACAAGAGAAACTCTATGGGATAGGGAAGACATGTCACTTTCTATAAACCCTCTTAGCCACAATAAAATCACATACAAGAGTAGAGGCATAAAAAGGTTCTAACAACATATTAGGGAGCATATCAAATCTCATTGTCACGTATGGTGTCACAAATGACAAAGTAGCACCGGGATCTAATAGCGTAAACAATTCAATTGAAACTTTCAACATACCGGTAGTCATATCTAGAGGATACACTTGGTCACCTTTAGCCTAGGGACCATAAAATCCATCTTGCTTTGGAGCACTAGTACCCGACCCACTTGGAGGAGCTTGCTTGCCCTCTCTCCCTCTACCCGTAAGTATTGGGCAATTCCCCATTTTGTGACGACTTTCACCACAACCATATGAGCCCTCTATGCTAGCTAGGCACCTGCCATCATGCTTCCCTCCACACTTGGTGCACTTAGACTTAGGCAATGAAGACCCACCACCCTTCTCTCATTGAGGCTTAGGGTCAGACACGCTTTCTTTGTTAAACCTTGGTGAAAACTTAGAAGAACTTTGTTCGTAAAACCTTTGTTGGAATCTAGGGAGATCATGTCCATTAAACCTTTGTTGAGGGGAATTGACATCAAGCCTATACCTCTTTGTTTCTCTAGACTTCTCTTCAAGTTTCTCTTCTTCAATTTGTTGGGCATAAATCATAAGATGAAAAATATTCATATAATTATCATGCATAGAAATATGGCATTCTCTTACTACCAAGTCGGCCACACCCGACACAAACTTACTCATTCTCGACCAAGGTTCGGGCACTATAGATGGAGCATATCTCGACAACCGAGTGAACATCCCAACATATTCCTTAACACTCATACCACCTTGCCGAAGGTTAATTAACTCAAGTACCCTAGCCTCTCTCATCTCAGAAGGCCAAAACCTACCAAGAAAACCATTCATAAACCTTTCCCACTCCATGGGGCCCACTTCTTCCGGCCTCGCTTCTTTCCATTGGTTGAAAAATATCTGTGCAACATCTTTGAATTGGTAAGCGGCAAATTCCACCTTCTCTACCGGAGTCACTCCCACAAAGTCCAACACTTTAGAGACCTCATCTATGAACTCTTGAGGATCTTCCTCCATCTTTGACCCATAATATTCTGGGGTTTCTATTCTGGCTTGAGCAAACATTTGAAAACTAAACCTAAACTTCTCATTAGTCACTTGATATGTCAAAGGATCAACCGGAACTCAAGGAGAATGAGGAGGAGCTCCTTGATCAACATTATCTCCTCAATTCCATTAGTGAAAGCTCCTTGAGTAGTCATGTCTTGTAGACCACCGAGTAAGGATTAGGAGAAATACCTTATAGAGTTAAACTCTATGGAAAAACTTAAGAGTAATAAAGAAAGTGGAGTTTCCTACACATCTTGAAGCATCTCATTCATAAATGTTGTGCGGTTCACACATATGAAGAAGACTCTACTAGACGTGGCTTATGAGACATAATCCTAGAATCATTCTAAACCTTGTGCTTTGATTACCAAGATTGTCACGACCCCGGGGTACCCCCTAGACGTAACATAGCGTATGAAATCCCAAAGGATTCCATACAAGCCACTTAGTCTTCATAACATAATCAATAGAACAATAATAGTAAAACACATTTCAAGTCTAAAATATTCATAAAGGGAAGCAGAAGTTTAGACACTTAGTCTCAATATACCCATCTATTACAATCTTGAATGAAATAGGGCCTAGCCCAAACAACATATCCAAAAAGGAAAATAGATGAAAGAAACTACAACATAGGAAAAGCCGTCCTTTAACCATGAGGACTCACCAAGCTTAGAAGATACTCAAGTCCAAGCTCTAGCCACAAGAATGATCACTTCGAGAACTAGACCCTAAACTTGGAAAAAATGTAGGAAAAGTAGGCGTTAGTACAAAAATGCACCAAGTATGATAACCATGCATAAAACATTGAAAACATGCTAAAAGGGAAATTTCATTTGACAACATGTAATTTACAAAGTTAAACATGACATAAGGGCTTAGAAATGATATGTCATAAAACATAGCCAACATAATCATAATCATCTTTAAAACCTTTGAAACTCATATACAATGATTGTTGAGTAACTATAGTTCATTATTCATTTTCTAGTTCTTGTTGTTGGAATAAACCTTAACCGACATGAGACTGTGTGAGCTATAACATGATCACCCGGTGTTACCCACACAAAAGGGGGTTGTCCAACTTACCTATGGTAGAACCATGATTTGTTAGCTTAGGTGTATCCACTAGCTAAATATCTTACGAGGGCACATAGTTTATGGGATAAGGAGATTGCTACAAGAAACCCGACCTCGACTATCATGAGGTCTTCCATCTTAAGAGATTGCTTCTAGAAATCCGACCTTAACTAACGTGAGGGCTTCCATCTCATATCAGTATCCACTCGGTGCTAAGCATTAATTCCTACGGAGTACTTATTAAGTCTTGACTTAACTCATATTCATGGAAGAATGTCTTGACAATCAATCCATGCCTAGTTCATAAGATAGCTCTTAGATCATTCATGAGAATAACCTTTCACATTCCATGTCTACATATAAACATAGACACAATTAGGTGATAAAACCTTTCAACCTTAGAATCTTCATTATGTGAGAAAACCTTTCACATTATATCTATACATAGGTGTGTATATGAAAATGTCCTTTCAATAAACACAACAACAATATCATAATCATTAACACTTCACTCTCAAAGTGTTCTAAAAGCATTTACATAGATTTCATAAAACATGCATAAATCTCATACTTTACCCTTCCAAGGTTCAAAGCTCACTTTCAATCAACACATCTAGAATTCAAACATTTGTCAGGGATATCATTATAATTCAAGTGATTCAATAACTACATGCATAATCTCATAACATTCATCTTTCATCAACAAAGACCCACATTATAAAATCATTATTGAGAAATATGGGAATTTCATGGGTTTTGGGGATTAATCATAAGAACATAGGAAATCATCAATTAATGCTTAATCTAACATAGTTCAACCATTATAATCACGTTTGAAAGGAACCCATGACTTTTGAATCAAACCCTAACATTTGGTGATTTCTATCTTCGAAATTGTCATTTTGAGAGGGCTCCATAGATGAATTCTATCAATGGATGAATAAATATCATACCTTAACAACAAAGCCCAATCAATTTTATTTGAAGAAGCTTTCTTCTTGAACCCTAGCTTGAATCTCCTTCTCCTTCTTCTTCAAGTTCTAGAGAGAGAATATTTTGGGGAGGATGAACTTTGGGAATTGATTTGGGTTCTGAAATAATGATTTGGGAATTGATTTGGGTTGTTGAGTTAAAATGAATTATATAGTGACCCTATACTTAGGCAAAATGACCTCACTTAAGTTGGACTAAAACCTGAAAAGATCCAAAACACCCTTCATTTATGTGAGCTGCCCAGACCTCACGTGGGGTCCAATGAGCCGTTGTCATGACAACGAGCTATTGTACCCTTCATGGACTTGAGGTAGTGTCTTTACAACAAGTGCCTTTAGCCCAAAAGCCTAATGCACCTTCACGGAGGGCTCCACGATCCGTGGTCCTTGCCACGAGTCGTGGTCCCTCTTGTGGGCCTTTAGGCAGTGGCTTGCCACCTCCTCTCCACCCTCACACACCCAAATCCCCTCCACGAGCCTTCCTATGAGCTGTGATCTTCACCACGAGCCGTGAAGTGGCTTGTAAAGAGGAGCTTGCTTTGGGCAGTTTTGGGGAGGCTACTGCCTTGCCTACCACGAGCCCCACCAAGGGCCGTGGTATTGACCATGAGTCATTGTTGTGGGCATGGTAGGTGGGGCAGTTCCTACACCGTGGTAGGCTGCCCTAGTTCACTCTCTTTGACCTTGCCCTCCTTCCTTGACGCTAACCCTCACATTTAGCTCTAGTTTATCCTACTAATTTTTGGGGTGTTACAACATATTTAAGCATCTCCCACTCCACGGGACCCACTCCTACTGGCCATTCTTCCTTCCATTGATTATACCACACTTGAGAAACACCTTTCAATTGATAAGCGGCCAAATCTGCCTTCTCTACCGAAGTCACCCCTATAATAGCAAGTACGTTATAGACCTCATGATAAATTCTTGAGGATCTTCCTCAGCATTGGAGCCATAGAATTTCGGAGGGTTAATCCTTGCAAAGTCCCTCACTCTTGAAGCCGCCGAATTCACATTATGGTTAATAGGAGCAATCACGACCCAGGGTTACCCCCTAGATGTAACACGGCGTATAGAATCCCAAAGGACTCCACACAAGCCTCTTAGTCCTCATAACATAACTAAATAGAACAATGAGAGAAAACACATTTCAAGTCTCAAATTTTTTCATAAAGTAAAGTGGAAGTCTAGACACCTTGTGTCATTATAACCATCGATTACAATATTGAATGAAATAGGGCCTAGCCCATACAACATATCCACAAGGGAAAGTACATGAAAGAAACTAAAACATAAGAATTCCATCCTCGAACTATGAGGAATCACCAAGCTCGGGAACATAGTTAATCCAAGCTTTAGCCACGAGAATTATCCCCTTGAGAAACGGACCCTACACTTGGGAAAATGTAGGAAAAAGTAGGCGTTAGTACAAAAATGCACTAAGTATGATAGCCATGCATAAAGACACTTAAAACATGATAAAATGGACATTTCATTTGAAAGCATGCACTTTACTAAGTTTCAACATCATCATGGAGATATTTGGAAAACATAAATCAAAACATCATCTTGAATGCAAGCTAGCATTATCTTTGAAAACGTAGAACACTTACGAGATACTTCATTAATCGTGCCTTTGTTCATGATTACTTTTAACACTACGGGATGCCTCTATAAGCAAGCCTTAGTTCAATATTAAACTTTTTGTTATTGTGGGAAATAAGCCTTAACCTACATGTGATCTTAACATGGAATCCGGTGACTCCCTCACCGAAAAGGGTTGGTCTACTTCCCTAAGGTACAACCGGTAAATCTTACCTTAGGTGGATCCACTAGCTAATAACCTATTAGGGCAAATAGTTTATGAGATAATGAGATTATTGCTAGAAACCGAGGCCTTACTACGAGAGAGCTTCCATCTCAAGAGATTGCTTCTAGAAACTCGACCTTACTACTGGAGTGCTTCCATCTCATACAATATCCACTCGGCGCTAAGCATTACATTCCCACGGAGTAGTTATTAAGTCTTGACTTAACTCCAATACTCATGAAAGGGTGCCCTTGCCCTAATGATTCAAGTTACATCATTAGAATAGCTCATTAGTTACTCATGAAAGGGTGCCATTGGCTTACCGATTCAAGGTACATTACTAGAATAAATTTTTAGATCATGCGTGAGAAAACATTTCACCATCCATTATTACTTGCTTTTAGATTCTATTGGGTGAGAATACCTTTATACCTTGGAACATTCATTACTCATACATAGGTGTGTATATGAGAAAGTCGTTTCAACAACACAACAACAACTACAACATGGATACTTTATTCTCAAAGCATCATCAGTACAATTGCATACATTTCATAAGAAATGCATAATCTCATACTAACCTCCTTGAGGTTAAACAATTTCTTTCAATCATCACATCTTGAATTCAAGCATTATACATGGATATTTTGTTAGTTTGTTGATTCTGTGGCCCTTCTCAATGATAGATTGGGTGACGACATTCTTAAGGCAAGGAATCATGATGAAATTACACAGGGGAATTCTGAGTACTCGATAGTGCATCATTTGACTGTGTTGAATACTAATGAGTTTTGTATTTCTCAGGTACGATGGGTCCCAGAAGAAAGAATGCAACAAAACCTACCCCCTACTGCTTCTCAATCAGAGGGTCATGACGAATCCGAATATAGTGGTTCTGAGGTACAAATAAATGTTACACCTACAGATCACTCGCCTCGGGCTACTAGATCACTGACCAAAAGAGCTATCCTCCAGGACACTTCTCCTCATTCTGAAAAGGGAAGTGGTAGTTCTTATAACGGGGATGACTCGGGAAGTCAATATGACGCTGCTACTAGTAGCCACTCTACTGATAACTCAGGGGGCAGTGCAGAATCTGAAAGCCGTTCTCAGGACGATACAAACACCTCTCCACCTGTGGCAAATACAGAAGGCGAAACTGTAGTACGAGAGGAAACGGATACTATAGAGGATGATGAAGAGATCACCGATGATGATACTATGGTAATGTATGTGAACTCCCCTGAACCTAACCCTGCACTGAGACCACAACTGATTGCGTGTTACCGTTCTATGTGGACTGTGAACTGATCTAAAGAATTTTTCAAAAATGGGATTGTGACCAAGACTGGTAGCTTCAAGAAGCGGGCAATCATGCCTGAGACAAGATTGGTGGTAGCTGACATTAAAGCATTCCCAGACATTTATCGAACGTTTCAATTTCATCAGTTCGATTGGATGAACAATGCACCTGGGGATTAATCTTATCACCTGACTAGGGAGTTCTACTCCTCGTATGCAGCCACATTGATGAATTTTGCTACGGACACACAGAGTACGAAGCGTGGACAGAGAGACATTGCCATTACATGGGGTCCAGTCCATTCTATTGTAGTTCGGGGCATATCAGTAGATATCTCAGAGGCCCCTATTAACAGAATGTTACATGACCCTTAATACTTTGCACCGATTTCATTTGGCCTTTTCAAGGGAAAACATCATGAAGTCACTACTAACACTCCTATGGAGATTTAGAGTACTCGCGAGACGGTGTTGTGTTGGATTGCAAAACAAATTGCCATAGATGGTGAGAATTCAGTTTGGGTCACCACAATGTCAACACTGATTCCAAAAGCTTCGTTATCATTTCCAGTCAAGGTGTGGTGGGCTGTTGTGCGTGCCCAATTGAGACCTACAGGAAACGACAACACCTTGTCTCCTTCTTTAGCATCTTTGGTAGCTTGCCTCATGGCTGGTTACTCGATCAATGTGGGGAGCATCATAGCTACTGAGATGAGAAACAAAGCATTGAATGAGAGATCCAGGTTTCCCTTTCCCTGTCTGATAGGGAAATTATGTAGACAAACGGATATTCCCCCAAACAAGCTGATTGACAGATGGCGTGACTCATTTAGACTCATCCAGGTTTCTAAAATCAAGGATATCGTGAACCATATCTTTGGCGCGAAGTCTGCAGCTCTAGGTACTTTAGTTGTTGTTCCACATGTTCCACTTGATATTCCACATGCAGACAGAGGCCCAGAACAGGGAGAGTCATCCCGACCTTCCACAGAGGCACCACCACCACCAGCTTCTACCTCCCAGGCTCCAGGTACTTTTGTTATTATTGCTATGCTTTTTCTTGAGAAATTGGTTGCAGATCAGCGTCAAACCAGGACATTGGCAAACCAGTTTGTAATCTGGATGCCCCGACTAATAGAGACGAAGGTGTTAGCTACGAAAAAAGAGATCCATGATGAGATGCGGAAGGAGCTGGCTGTCTTAAAAGACAGAATGTATGGGTTGGAGAACCTTTTCCAAGATCAATGCCAGGCCGCAGGTTCAGTAGAGACCGAATAGTTCAAATCACAATTGGACGAGATGAGAACTCAGATTGCTAAACTGGAGGAAAAGCCGGTACAGGTACCCACTTCGATAATGCTAGAATGTTTAATACAAATGCTAACTCAGGCACCCTCTACTCAATCAATTAATGATCTTTGGGGAGAACTCCCCACGAGTAAATCGGGCAAGAGAAAACACAAAGCTGGAGAACTTGATGAGGAGACCCCTATTGACCCAGTCAGAGAGGCAAAAAGGCAAGAAAGGACAGCTCGTAGAACATCAAAGAGGGAAGCTCGAGCAAAGGGAGCCCTTGAACAGCAACATAGAGATGCAGCCTTAGTTGGAGCTTCTGGTAGTGGAGCACCTACCCCGACAAGTGAGGACCAACCTGATCAGGCACCGAGTTCTGAGAGTGCACCCATTGATAAGGGTGCCAATGCTGATTCGAAGACCGGTCCCTAGAGCGCAGTAGGTATGACCCCTCATCATAGCCCTGTAGGCTTTATTGTTCTGTATCAACTTTGAGGGAAAAGTCCTTTTTATTGGGGAGGGGGTGGTGAACAACCTGCCATAGCTGTTAGAAAAATGGAGGTTGTCTCTGTGTGTTACAATTTTTGGGTGTTTTTGTGTGTTGAGCTATGCAGCAGCTAGTATATGAAAAATGAGGACCTGAATCTGAGTTTGACTGTTAGGATCTTTATATGACATCTTAGATACTGTAGTCCTGTGTCGTGTGTGTGTAAGTTTTGATTGAAGTCTAACAGTAGGAACATAAACTAGAACTTGCCTAAGTAGTCTTGCTTGAATCCGAGGATAACCGGATAGGAAAGGATCAGTAGGCAATTTTTGTTAAACGAGTAAAAAACCAAAAATAAAAGAACCAAATGAAAATGATTATCACTTCAACCCAATTTGAGCCTTAAATCAGTCTTTGTTCTTACCCAACACATATCATATCCTTGGTTCTCTGAAGGTACGATATTACAACTTAGGCCAAAAGCCTAAGCAGAGGGTGATTGCAATCCAAACAGAAAGAAAAAGGAAAAAGAAGGTTTAACTAGTGAGCTAAGTGCATATCAAAATTGCATATATATAAAAAAAAGAACAGAAAATGAAGAAAAGAAAAGAAAAAGGAAATAATAGCTATTGGGTCGTGATGAAATAAAGAAAAAGAGGGGATCACTCAGAAAGGAGTATGTGAAAATGAAACTTTGGAAAACCAAGGGATTAGTCACTCACGAAACCAAATATACTTTCCCTAACCCCGATCCTATATTACAAGCCAATAAAGTCCTATAATGATCCTATTCCGGGTTTTTGAAAGATAAGCCTATGGTAGTTTGTTGTTAGTGTTAGAAGTTCTTTGAGAGCGTAAGCGTAGAACTCAGTCCCAACTATTTTAAGCGAGGGACTTCTTTGTTGAGAGGACACAGTGATTACATTTGAAAGTAGATTGTGTGAGCTAATAATTCGCAGGCATAAGTATGATTGACTGTGAGTAATGAGATGTCATTTATTGATCCTTACATGTTAGATTCAAAGGTTTGGGATACAAATTGTGCTTGAAATAGTTGCTGCGTAGCGTCAAAAGTTTGTAAATGATTTGAGGGCTGATTGTATTGATTTCTCATCACTTGAGGACAAGTAATGGTTCTAAGTTGAGGGTGTTGATGTGCCGCAAAATCTTGGCACATATAATGCTTGAAAACTAAGAGTTCATACTAGACTCGAGTGCATTTATGTGGATATAATACGTTTGGTAGTGTGGTACAGGTGAAACAGATGAAAAGTGGATAAGGAGAGAAATGAAGAAAAAGTTTTGGAAAACATCAAAGTTAAAATGATGGACCACTTCACGGGCCGTGGTCCTCACTACGGTCCGTGGTGCCTGCCGTGAAGTTGAACCATTGTGCAGGCCAAGAATAGTTGAAATGGGATTGGAACCAAGTGAAGACCATATACTAGGTTATGAGCCGTTGTCCTCACTACGGTCTGTGGTGCTTATCGTGAAGCTGAACCCGTGTGAAGGCCAAGAATAATTGGAATGGGATTGGAACCAAGTGAAGACCACGGAAGAGTTCACGAGCCGTGGTCCTCACTACGGTCCGTGTTTCTTATTGTGAAGCTGAAACAGTGTGAAGGCCAAGAAGAGTTGGAAGAAGGTTGAAACCCAAGTGAAGACCACGGACGACTTTATGGGACGTGGTCCTCACTACGGATTGTGGTAGCTGTCGTGGTGCATTTTTCAGTGAAGGCATTGAAGACCCAATCTTTGGGAAAGTTTAAGGAAAGATCACGGAGGGATTCACGGCCCGTGAAGCCCTCTACGAACTGTAGAAGTGGCCGTAGAGCCATCCGACACTTCAGTCCTAGTTTGATTAGGACTCATTTTAAACATTCTATTTTAATTTACTTTTGGTTGTTTTAGGATATTATTCATGATCTGACATTTTACAAAGGGGAATACGATAGCATTACTCTTAGCTTTTGACTTTGGATTTCGATTATTGTTAACATTTTGATGTTTGAATTCAGATTATCAGATTATCAAAGTGATTGTTAATTTTGCTAATTATTTTCTTAAGTCTTTCTTAACATGTTTTTATTCTTCATTACTGATTGTTCACGTTTGCATGAGTGGCTAAATACCATGAATGGGGTTGTGGGATCCATGATGAAATTCTAGTTACGATTTCGTAAAACGAGTAAAAAGCAGTTTGTGTTTACAATCTGTAGTTTTAGCTTTTGATATCATTGTAAACTAGTGAGTGCACGCATTAGATGAGCCTGTATCAAGTATTTGTTCGAGAGAAAAATACCAGTTAGGAAAAATATGAGCTAAATTTACAAATTAGAGTTACAACTTGAGTTCGAGAGAAAAGATCTTTAAAACTATATCATTTTAAGCGAGGGTCAATGTTAATAACACTCTAGGGTCGAGAGAATATGAGTGATAACTATCTGATTTCGCTGAGAAGCGTCAGATAAATTTGATTCACAATTATGCTGTAAACATTGATTTGCCTGATACTCCATTACGGAAGAACACTAGAACTAATGTTATGGTGAACACAATCCTAGTTTCTCTTAATTAACTGAATCAACCTTACAACAAAATAGTCTGTTAGTCGTGAATTTGGATTTTGACTGCAAGTTTTGGTAATTATAACATTTCAACCATACCCAATTTACTTTCCGTTGTTATTTGTTTAGGAGTTAATAACAACATTCAAATAAATGCGACAATGAAACTTTATCTGTAAAGAAATTCTCTGTGGGATCGACCTCAACTCAAGTTGAGTTCTGTAAATTGACATCGATCGTTTACATTTCTTAGTTGAAGTGTAAGTTTGGACGTATCAATCATCATAACATAAGAGAACCTCATCACAACCCCTCTTAGATTCCACTTGTGCAATGCATAAGTGAAGTCCCATACCCCACTCACACTAAGTAGCACACTTTGAGAAGTCATAATTAAAGTCCATGTTCTTACCATAATTCATATTCATACCATTTAGGGAAGGATTGCATTAACCGACATAGACAATGTGAGCTACATGGAATCCGGTTTTCTACCCCCACACCGAAAAGAGGTGTCCTACTTACCTAAGGTAGAATGTACAATTTTAGCTTCAAGGTGAACCCACTAGCTAAGACCTATGTGGGCACATATTTATGGGATAGGGAGATTGCTACTAGAAACCTTGAGTACTAACGTGGAGGTTTCCATCTCATAAGACACCATATTGGGAACCCAACTACTAGCGTGAAGGAACCTATCTCATACTCCTATCCGCTCGGTGCTATGCACAACTCCCTTTAAAAATCACATTTAGTTTTTACTTACATTCATAAAAGAATACACTAGGCACTCATGCCAACATAACATCATAATAGCTCATAAGTTCCTTAAGTGAGAATGCTCCTTTCACTTTAGAACATTAGCATGTGAGTAAACCTTTCACATTTTACTCTTGTTATGATCATGAGAATGTCATTTCAATCAATACAACAAGATTATCATAAACATACATACATACTTCATGCATAACCAAGTGTTTGGGGTATAGGGATGAAGGATCTTGCCATCAATACCACAACAACACAATAGATATAGAATCATTACTATCTAAGTACATCACAATCTCATACCTTTGCCCTTCAAGGGTCTTGAAATCACAATCAACCCAACTATATACAATTACTACATAATATAGAAGGAATTCATGATTCAGTAGCTTAATCAAAATAAACATATTCACATTCTCAACCAACCCATAACGTAAGTTCATGATTTGTCAATATGGGAAAGACATGGGTCTATGGGGAATTTTGAGTGAACAACAACAATCCTCCATCAATTTACACAGAATTCACCATAACCAACCATAATTAACCATAATTAACCAATAAAATTCGTTTTGGAAGAAGACCCATGTTGAAGATTGAAAACCCTAGATTGGAGGATTTTATATCTTGAAAACATAATTTGAAGGGCCTCCTTGGGTGATAGATACCCAAGGATGAAAAATAACCATATATTGTCTAAGGAACTCCAAGAATTTTGGGGAAGAACCTTGAAACTCGAGCAACCCTAGCTCCAATGCCTTCTTCTTCTTCTTCTTCTTGAGTCTAGAGGGTGAATTTTTGAGAGAATGACGATGTTCTTGGGTTTCTTATTTTATTAAGTGGGAGTAACTAAAATTGAAGGAATTGGACCTTAAAAGTAAATATACTTGTTAGAAAAAGAGTGGGAAAGTGTTGGTTCAAGTTTTGAAAGGATTACTTAAAGACCCTAACTTAAAACTTAAAAACTATGGAATTCATGCTGGAGCTCACCCATTGGACCCTCTTGGCTTGCCAAGGGCACTAGGTGACTCGCCAAGTGAACCCTTGGCTCGCCCAAATTTCCAGTGAGCTCCAAAAATGGGCAGCTCACTTAGGCGATGGTGAGGTTTGTTGGGTGAATCACCAACCCAATTGGTGACCCATGACCTATCTCACCCTTTGTTCTAGAACTTTGGCTAAAGGGGACAGTCCACTAGGCGACCCCAAGTGCTCTTTTTGGCGCATCACCAAGTCTGTTGGGGGACCATGCTGCCCAATTGCCAACTAGGTCCAAAAATGAACAAGTTCTCCTTCACCCTTCCTAGGTAGTTTCTGTCCTTACCTTCATCCTAGGTGTTTACCTCCTTCATTTTAGCTTTAGTTTAGTCTTAAACATCTCCGGAAGTTACATAAAACCTCACATTACCTCTAATTCAACCTATACACCGACTTGAAGATACACTAACCCACATGATGAGGCTCTAGTTTAGCCTACTGATTGTTGAGGTTGTTACAATAATTCACCTCATGTTTTTTCCCTAGTTCATGATTTGCGGATTTCAAGTTCTGTTAGTTTTATTGGATCAAGTCTTCGGGTTTTAAGTTGGAGTGGGTCCCTAGTGACTCTCAAGATTATTCGACTTGGGTGTTGTAATGTACCATGGATTTATGGTACATATAATGGTTTAACCTTGGAGTTTTGCATGTTTCTTAAGCAATTATTATTAGATTTCCTTGTATTTTCCTTGTATTTTGTAGGGAAATAGGTTTTGGATTAATTAGTATGAAAAAGGTTGTAGGAAAAAAGTTTTTTGGGTTTTCACGACACAACCTATGAGCCGTAGACTTTTCTAAAGCCGTAGGAATGAGTCATGGACTGAAGCAATGAGATTTTGGGATAAGTGGAAAATGATGAGACTAAACTATGAGTCGTAGGAACTTCTATGAGCCATATGTACAAGTCGTAGGAAAGATTAGAGAATTGAGTCCCCGTACTTGAAACCATGAGATGCCATGATGGTTCAGGTAAAGTCCTACTGGTCATAGAACATACTGGTAGAAAGATTTACAAGACAAGTTGAAAAAGCTGTTTTGATGAGAGGTTCATAAAAGTCTTAGGAATTCCTACGAACTATTACACCTAATTGTAGAAGTGACTGTTGAGGCAAATTTTTCTATATTTTCATTTCCTACTAGGATTAGATTTCTATAAATATTTATTTTATTTTATGTTTTTGGGGAGTTAGACAATTTAATACTTTGTTTTTTGCTTTGAGAATTATTTTGTGAACACTTTGTCTATTTAATTCTTGAAGCATCGGTTTATAATATAACTTTTGTTCATCAATTCAAGATTGTATATTTCAATTACTGTTATTGTAATTTCATGATTTATTTTAACCAACTTAATTTGAATTCTGATTACTGAAGTGTTAGTAGCTAGATCCACAACTAGGGTTGTGGGAAGCTTGAAGAATTAACAAAGTAGTTAATAATTCGTTATTGTTGAATAAGTGTTAATGCATGTATCTCTCATCTCTTCATTTGATTGCTTTTTAACGGGAGGCCTACGTTAGAAACCACCTTATTCCTAATTTCCCGACCAAGGTGTGATAAATGAAAAAATAGATTCAACAATAGAGATTTGGAGTGAGAATCCACCATCTAATTGCTTGAGAATTATCTGTAAAGGCGGATCGAGGGTCAAGGGTAAGGCTTAGTAACGCACACACCCGTATACTTAGACATGGATGTGATCGGGTTACGTGTATTTCCATAAACATTGATGGGTGATGCTATTGTGTAGTTATCTGAGCTTCCATATATCTCAATTACTACGTGGGGGGAGCTGCATAACGTTTTCTTAAAAAAATACTTCCCTTTGCAAAAGAAGTTGAAGCTCAAAGAAAGATTGAATAACTTTGTGGCTCTACCTTGGGAGTCGTTTAGTGATTCTTGGGGAAAATTTACAGGTTTCATGATATGTGTAATAAACCAACATATTGATGATGAATCACTCAAGGAGTACTTTTATGGAGAGCTGGATGAAAATGGGAAACAATGTTAGATACTATCACTAGAGGACTAGAGGATCATACAAAGCTAACACATTTCAAGAATTTGCTGAGAAGCTTGAAAAGATTTCCAAAAATAATAAAGCATGGATCACTAGAACTTTAGGTACCTCAAAGAGCACTTTATTGGTACAAGCCACTCATAGTCTTTCATTCAATGTTGGTAGGTATGAAGATGAAATTCTTTGTGATGTAGTTCCAATGCAAGCATGTCATGTTTTACTTGGCCGACCTTGGCAGTATGATAGGGATACTACTCATCATGGGAAAAAGAATAGGTATAGTCTTCTGCATAATGGTAAGAAGTATACTCTTGCACCATTATCTCCTTCTCAAGTGTTTGAAGATCAAAAACGATTGAGGGAAACAATGGGAAAACAAAAGGGAGAGGTAAAAAGTGAGCTTGAGGGAAAACAAAAAGGCCAAGAGATAGAAAAAAAGAGAGATGGCCGAGAGAAGGAAGGAGAGGGCAGCGATCTAAGTAAAGAGGTAAAAGAGGGTGTGAGTAAAAAAATAAAATGTTTTGGTGAGAGGAAAGAGGCCAAGGAAAAGAAAAATGAGAGCCTTTATATAAAAGCCAAAGAGTGTTTGAATGCTAGGAGAGAGGGACTGCCCATAATACTACTTACTTACAAAGAAGTATTGATTAATTTTGAACAACTAACTCCTTCTTTGCCAAATAGTGTTTCTTCTCTTTTGCAGAATTTTGAAGATGTTTTTCCTGATGACACTCCAAAGGGATTGCCACCTTTGAGAGGGATTGAGCACCAAATAGACATTGTGCCTGGGTCTCAACTTCCTAATAGGCCTGCCTATAGGAGCAATCCTGAAGAGACCAAAGAATTACAAAGGCAAGTTGAAGAATTGCTTGAAAAGGGATTTGTTCGAGAGCATATGAGACCATGCTCTATTCCAGTCGTATTGGTCCCCAAAAAGGATGGAACATGGAGGATGTGTGTAGATTGTCGAGCCATCAACAAGATAACGGTAAAGTATCGCCATCCTATCCCTCGTCTTGATGACATGTTGGACCAACTGTATGGTTCCAAAATCTTTTCTAAAAGAACTTTAGGGAACATGTTGAGGGCTGTTTTGAAAGGACGGTTGACTTCTTGGGAAGATTACTTACCTATTGTAGAATTTGCTTATAATAGGACCTTCCATTCTTCTACTGGTAAGACTCCTTTTGAAATTGTATATGGATTCAACCCCCTTATCCCCCTTGATTTATTGCCTTTGCCTACTAATGATTTTGCTAATCTTGATGGTAAGAAGAAGGCTGATATGATGAAGAAAATTCATGAACAAACAAGGCTTGCAATTGAAAAGAAGAATAAGGAAGTTGCATTGCGAAGGAATAAGGGCAGAAAATATGTTGTTTTTAAACCTGGTGACTTGGTTTGGGTGCATATGAGAAAGGAAAGATTTCCTTCCAAAAGAAAGACCAAACTAGATCCTAGAGGAAGTGGGCCATACAAAGTCCTTGAAGGGATTGGAGACAATGCTTATAAACTTGATCTTCCTGGTGAGTTCCAAGTTAGTGCTACTTTTAATGTTTCTGATCTTTCCCATTTTGATGCAGATTTGAATTCGAGGACGAATTCTCTTCAAGAAGAGGGGAATGATAGCATCCAAGGAAGCTCTACTCCATTGAAGGACAAGGATGAAGCTTTAGAAACTCCAAGGAGGCCCATAACAAGATCTCAAACCAAGGAGTTCAATGATAAGCTCAATGGGCTTCAATCGCTGATCCAAAGGTTTCTTATTGGGGAAGAAGAGCTCAAGCCCAAGGGAGAGGAATTGTCCAAATGCTACAATTATTTGGTGGCCCAAATTCAAGCCCAAGATGAGGAATTTTAAGGTCCAATTTCGTGCAAATAAGGTCAAGAAGAGTCCAAGAATCAGCCACAACAAGAGTTGCTTTCTGCCCAAGTTTTGAGAGAAGACTAGTCAAACTTTCCAAGATTGTCAAGATTCTTTTCCTAGTTGGGATTTACCTTAGTTATTTATTTATATATAGGTTATTAATATTTTCCTTAGTCTATTTATGGTCTCCTAAGTACCATTTAATGCTTTCCTAGAAGTACTAAATTTGTTCCTAGTTAGGTTACTTTATTTCCTTTCTAGAGTAGGATTCCTTGTAATTGTTTTTTTAGGGTTTGGCTTCTTGGACGTTTTTCCCTTCTCCTATATATAGGAGTCCTTTTCATTCATTAAAGACAATTTAGATTGATATTAATAATATTTGAGAGAGTTCTTTGAACCTTTGTGACTTGTTCTTTGAGAATTTATCTTTAAACCTTTACTAGTTTCATAGTTTAAGGTATAAAGTAATTTCTTCTTGTGATATCTTTGGTTTCTTTTTGGTATTCTTTAGAAGGTGATTAGTTTCTACATACTAATTATTGTCTTTAGTTACTCATAAAGCGGTCAAGATCCGAATCTATCGTTTTGATTCGTTTTCTCAAGTAAAGGCGTTAGATTTCTTCCATAAATCTATACGTTGTTACTTGGATCTTTTCAAGATCTTAGAACATCTAATCCTTGGAAATTCGTGGATCTTTCCTTCGAATCTCCCATATCTTTAGTTAGTTTTTGTTGTTTCTTTTCTTGTGCTTCCGCATTCTAATATTCAATTCTCTATTTGTGATCTCCTTTAACCTTGCTGTTATCACTAGTGGTGTCTAAGACAGTACCTACCTTGAGCTGCTCAACAATGGCTCAACTTCACGAGCCACTTCACGGCCAGTGGTGATGACCACGGTTCATGGGAGGCTCGTGAAGATGCCTTAGAGTTTTGGAGTTCAAGACACCCTAGCCTACCCACTGCCCAAGGACCACGGCCAGGACCACGACTCGTGGTAAGGAACACGGCTCGTGGAGCCTGCCGTGGTGCCTAGCACTAGGCTGCCTAGTAAAGGTTGTTTTGGTAAATTCCTATTTAGGTGGTTATAAGGTGAGGTCGTTTTGCCTAGACTTTATACACCTATATAAGCTATTTTAACCCTTTAACTACCCCAATTAAGTCATTATTTCCCAAGATCCATATTAAATCCCCAAAAGCTCTCCTCTCAAATATTTCTCTCTCTAGAACTAGTAGAAGACGAAGAAGAGGGTTCAAGTTAGGTAAAGTCACCAATCTTCCAAGCTTTGTGAGGGATTTTTATACAATGTATGATATCTTATTTATCCATGGATTCATTCATGTACGGAGTCCACTAGAATTTCCCCAATTTGATGAAGAATTCCCCAATTAAAGTTAGGGTTTCTTCAATGTTGTGGGTTATGATGTATGTTGATCCATTTGAGTGGATACTAATTTATTATGATTGAATTAGTAGTAAATAATGTTATTGTGATGAAATTACATGTTTACATGCCTAAATCATGTCTAGAAAGATGAAATTGAAGTGAGTGGGTTTTGTGCCTTGAAAGGGGAATTCGAGGATTTAGAGATGATCTTTTAAGATTTATGATATGTATGGTAGATTGCTTGAGATTAGGGAATATAGATATGAGTTGAATGAGGACAAAGAATATATGTGGAATTATGATTAGTAATATTTATATTAAGATTTATGATGATATACGATTAGAATTTCTTAAGGATGAAACATGTGATTCGAATGTCTTGTGATCTAGGCCTAAATGAAGATTGTATGAAGTAAAGCTTTCAGATTAAGGCTTGTAGTCATGAATGTTGATTAATAGGGTTATGCAAGTAAAACCAATATGATGAAATATGTAAGTTAAGGCTCTAAGAGTGAAGCTTATATGATAATGGTATACTACTAGCTAGAATTGTTGTGGAAGGACTTTACCCTCTTAATCTACCTTATGTATGATTGAATGTATGAAGCGATAGAATTACATGAGTTATGATGCTATCCATGTATAATTTTAGAATTCTAGATATGATGATTAAAGGAAAGGCTTGAACCTCAAGGAGGTAAACTATGAGATTTATGTATGTTTTATGAAATCTATCTATATGCTTTAACAACACTTTGAGAGTGAAGTATCTATGATTATGATGTAGTTGTTGTGTTTTTGAAAGGATATTCTCAAATACACACCTATATGAATATTATATGATATGAAAGGTTCTCTCACATAGAATGATTCTAGGTTGAAAGGCTTTCTCACCTAAAATGAATCTAAATTCAAGTACTATGAAATGTGATGAGGCTTGAGGTGATTCCCCAAGCACCTTTGTATGAGAGGGATGTGAGGTGAATTCCCTTATTTCTAATTAGATAAACATGAGGTGATTACCCATGTCATGATATGAGAAGTGTGTAGTGACTGCCCTTAATATGTAACTTCTAAAGCAAGGTAAAGGTGAATACCCATTAGCCTTCAAAGTGATATGGAGGCAAATACCTAAATCTTATTATGATGGACATGGAGGCGAATACCCATGATCCTTAAAAAATGATGTGGAGGTGAATACCTACATTGCACTACATTGGGACATGGAGGCGAATATCGATGATTCCTTAAAATTAATATGAATGCGATTACCTATGTTTCCTTAATATGTATTATGTCATGAACAATGAATTTTATGTATTGTAGTTTGAAAGGTCTTCCATGATATGTATGACTAGAGGAAATTCCCCTTGTCTATGTATGATGAGCTAACTATGAGATCAAACAGATGATCAATATGTATGATGGCCTAAAGGGGTACTTAGCATGGATGAGATTATGGGGTCTTATCCATGCATTGCACAAGTATGCTTTGAGGTTACTTATGAAGTGTTACACTTATGTTATGAGGATTTAAGTACGGACTATGATTATGAATATATTGTCTCCTATGTTTATAGATTGTGTCTTATGTTGACTTATGCTTATATTTTGTTTATGTTAGAGATTATGACTATTCCTATGTTGTTATCTATTATGCATTTAGCCTATGTCTTATGTTTACTATGTTGGTATTCTCTAATGATGTTATGTTAGCTATCATATATAGTATATTTTGTACTAACGCATAATCTTGCCTACATTCTTATCAAATGTAGGGTCCATCGATATTGAGTTTAATCCTCGTGGCTAGGTTCCTAGTAGAGAAAGGATTGAAGTTTTGGTGAGTCCTCATAGTATCAAGGATTTAATCACCTTTCCTTTATATCTTCCTTTTTCATGTAAGAACTTTTGTATGGGCTGCGTCTCAAAGATTCATTCATGTTGTTTTAGATGGTTTGAGACAAAGTGTAATAGACTTCTGCTTGCTTTTATAAAAGACTTCAATATTACGGAAAAAAGTTTTAAATTTCTGCATCATTTCTATTGCTTTATGTTATGATTTGCTAAGGGGCTTGTTTGAGACCCATTCGGGGTTGAGTACACCTTGTTACATCTAGGTGGTGCACCTGGGTCGTGACAAACTTGGTATCAAAGAACAAGGTTTAGAATGATTCTAGGATATCTCAAAACCACGTCTAGTAAAGTCTTGTTCATAAGTGTGAAGCGCGGCACATTTATGAATAAGAAGCTATTAGATGATTAGGAAATCTCACTTCTTCACTTCTTTCATCCATGCCATCGAGTTTAACTCTATAAGGTCTTTCTCCTAACCCTTACTCGATGATCTACAAGATATGACTACTCGAAGGACTTTCGCTAGAAGGAATGAGGAAGACATGGTAGATCAAAAAGTTCTTTCTCAAGCTCATCCACAAGCTCCAGTTAACCCTATGGAGGAGAATGTGACTAATGCGGAGGTTGGGTTGACTTTTCAAATGTTGGCTCAAGCCGTGACGACACAAGTTAATAGAGAGGTTGTACCTCCCATGAACCATAATGTGAATTCCACGGCTTCAAGAGTGATGGAATTTGCTAGGATGAACCCTCCAGAGTTTTATGGCTCCAAAGTGGAAGAGGATCCTAAAGAGATTATAGATGAGGTATATAAGGTTCTTGCTATTATAGGGGTGACTTCGGTAGAAAAAGCGGAGTTAGCCGCTTACCAATAGAAAGATAGCAGGTCGGTAGGAGCAGGTCTCGTAGAGTTGAGGGAGGCTAAAATGCAAGAGTTGATCAACCTTAGGCAAGGTTGCATGAGTATTAAGTAGTATTCCTTGAAATTTAACCAACTATCCAAGTATGCTCCAACTATAGTGGCGGATTCGAGGGCTAAGATGAATAAGTTTATGATGGGAGTGTCCGACATGGTAGAAAAAGAATGTCGTCCGACAATTATTATCCAAGATATGGATATTTCACGTCTAATGATGTATGCTCAATAAATCAAGGAATCAAAACTCAAGGAGAAGAATAGAGATGCAAAGAGGGCTAGAACCGGAGATGGAACCTTCCCCAACACAAGGTCCGATAGACAAGGTCGCCCTAGGTTTAGACTAATGTTCCCCAGGCAAGGGCCCTCAAGTACTCCTAAGTTCAACCAAGAGAGGATGTCTAACCCTAAGCGTAAAAGAGATGGTAGTGGGGTTCTATTACCAGCATACAGTAAGTGTGAAAGAAGGCATGGGGGTGAATGCTGAGCAGGCTCCAATGTTTGTTTTGGTTGTGGAAAATTAGGACACAAGATAAGGCATTGTCTTACCATTACTAGAAATGAATGAGATAGTCATCGTATATCTCAACCCTACCCTTCATCCGGTCAAATAGGTTTGGGTGCGAATGCCCCTAAGAAAAACCAGTTTTTTGCAATTCAAGCTAGAGGTGAAGAAGAGTGTGCTCCCTATGTGGATCCCGGTATGTGGATAGCTTCTTAGTTGATGTTTCTGTTTTGATAGTTTTGGATGTTATATTTGTGATGGTTTGGTTGCACTCCTATTATGCTCCTATGTGATTGTAGAACCTGTATACTCAATTCTTAGATCCCGAATGAGACTATCCAAGAGTGGAAGGGGGAAGTCTATGCAAAGAGTTTTGATTGTTTTGTCTTGAAGTTGAATTTAAGGGTTGTATGTACCACCTAGTAAGGTGAGGGAGAAGATTTCAAGTGTTGATCAACTCCAAAGAGTTAGTTATCGTTTAAGATTGATCTTAAGTATGGTCATTATGAGTAGGGTGTTTAGATAATACCTAGATATGTTCATTTAGTAGACTCTACCAAGGGTAGTGTTATGGTTTAAGATGGTTCCAGATCGTCTTATATGATAAATGTTAAGGTTAATCAATAGATGGATCCGACCTTAGTAGAATTGGAAGAGGCGGTTCTTAGAAAGTCCGTTGAGGCTTCCTCCCAAGGGGGAGATGGTGTGCCCATATAGAAAGGTCATAATCTGTTCCTTATTAGTATGGTATGGGCTTACTGGAAACATCCGTAAGTTCCTTAGAAGGTTTGGGAGTAGATGAAAGTTCTTCGAAAGAAGGAGAGTTCTTATGTTGATTAGCTCCTTGTTTAGAAAGTCATGTGTGTTTTATGTGTTGCCATTATTTGTCCTATATAATGCATGTTCATTAAAGCTTGTGTTTAATGAGTTTGTATAATAGATTTTCCTCATGTTGTAATGCATTAGTATGAGTTTCATATAGACTTCATGAGATGAATAGATGAACATGTTTTAGCTCGGAGTTGAGAGTTCCTCCATGAATGTATGCTTTGAGTATAGATTGCATATAGGCTCCATGAGTTTGTGTTGAGCATGCTTTAGCTCGGAGATCGTAGTTCCTCCTTGGACATGATTAGTTAAGATATTTCATGCATAATGGTTTGTTAGATGTAGTTCCTACTTTCCATGTGATACATTGAGTATATGTAGCTTGGAGTTGATGTTTTCCTCCTTTGTCGTGTGTATTTAGATGTGTTGGATGCATGATGGGCTGCTAGTCTAGAGTCGTTTCCATAAGGGATGTCTAGATCGTCATTTGAGGAGGAATGTTCCCAAGGGGGAGATATTGTAACACCCCGTAGTTTAGTAGGACAACTAGGGCTAAGTGTGAGGGCAACAACAGCCAAGGAAAGGGGCAAGAGCAAAGGCCAAGAGGTAAGGCCCAAGCCAAGGGCCAAGGCTGCCCCAAGGTTTCCTAGCACCGCCCAACTTCACGACCACCACCACGGCTTGTTGTGTGCGTCGTGGTGGCTAATGCAGTAGCTTCCTTGAGCTACCCAAGAATGGCTCACCTTCACCAGCCAGCTCACGTCCAGTGGTGAAGACCACGACTCGTTAGAAGGCTCGTGAAGATGCCTTAGAGTTTTGGAGGCCAAGACACCCTAGCCTAGCCACTTACAAAGGACCATGGGTAGGACCACGTCTCGTGGAGCATGCTGTGGTGCCTGACACTAGGCTGCCTAGTGAGGGTTGTTTTGGTAAATTCATATTTAGGTGAGGTCATATTTACTAGACTTTATAAACCTATATAAGCTATATTAACCCTTTAACAACCCCAATTAAGTCATTATTTCCCAAGACCCAAATTAAATCCCCAAAAACTCTCCTCTCAAATATTTCTCTCTCTAGAACTAGAAGAAGACGAAGAAGAGGGTTCAAGCTAGGTCAAGTCTCCAATCTTCCAAGATTTCTGAGGGCTTTCTATCCAAGGTATTATAGCTTATTAATCCATGGATTTCTCCATCCATGGAGTCCTATAGAAATCCCCCAATTTTATTAAGAATTCCCCAATTCAAGTTAGGGTTTCTTCAATGTTGTGGGTTATGATGTATGTTGATCCAATTGAGTGGATATTGATTTTTTTATGATTGAATTAGTAGTAAATAGTGTTATTATTATGAAATTACATGTTTACATGCCTAAACCATGTCTAGAAAGAAGAATCTGAAGTAAGTGGGTTTTGTGCTTTAAAAGGAGAAATTGAAGATTTACAGATGATCTTCTAAGATTGATGATATGTATGGTAGATTGCTTGAGATTAGGGCATATATATATATATATATGAATTTAATAAGGCCAAAGTATATATGTTTATTATGATTATTAATGTTGAGATTAAACATATATGATTATATACGATTAGAATTTCTTAAGGATGAAACATGTGATTAGAATGTCTTGTGATCTAGGCCTATATGAGGATTGAATGAAGTAAAGATTTGAAAGTAAAGATTGTAGTCATGAATGTTGATTATGATTACTAGGGTTTTAAAAGTAAAGCCAATATGATGAATTATGTATGTTAAGGCTCTAAGAGTGAAGCTTATATGATAATGGTAGACTACTAGCTAGAATTGTTGTGGAAGGATTTTACCCACCTAATCTAGCTTACGTATGATTTAATGTATGAAGTGATAGAATACTTGAGTTATGATGATATTCATGTCTACTGTTAGAATTCTAGATATGATGATTAAAGGAAGGACTTGAACCTTAAAGAGGTAAAGTATGAGATTTAGGTATGTTTTATGAAATCTATGTATATGCTTTAGAACACTTTGAGAGTGAAGTGTCTATGATTATGACATAGTTGTAGTGTTGTTAAAAGGAAATTCTCATATACACACCTATGCATGAATATGATATGATATGAACGGTCCTCTCACATAGAATGATTGTAGGTTGAAAGGCTTGATCACCTAAAATGAATCTAAGTCCAAGGACTATGAAATGTTATGAGGGTTGAGGCGAATCCCCAAGGACCTTTGTATGAGAGGGATGTGAGGTGAATTCCCTTATTCCTAATTAGATAAACATGAGGTGATTACCCATGTCATGATATGAGAAGTGTGTGGTGACTACCCTTAATATATAACTTCTAAAGCAAGGAAAGATGTGAATACCCATTAGCCTTTAAAGTGATATGGAGGCGAATACCTATATCTTATTATGACGTACATGGAGGCGAATACCTATGATCCTTATAAAGTGATGTGGAGGCGAATACCTACATTACACTACATTGGGACATGTAGGCGAATACCTATGATTCCTTTAAATGAACATGGAGGCGATTACATATGATTCCTTAATATGTATTATGTAATCAACAATGAATTGTATGGATTGTAGCTTGAAAGGTCTTCCATGATATATATGACTAGAGGTAATTCCCCTTGTCTATGAATGATGAGCTAAATATGAGATCAAAGAGATGATCAATATGTATGATGGCCTAAAGGGGTACTTAGCATGAGTGAGATTATGGGTTCTTATCCATGCATTTCACAAGTATCCTTTGAGGTTACTTATTAAGTGTTACTCTTATGGTATGAGGATTCAAGTACGAACTATGCCTATGAATATATTGTATCTCCTATGTTTATGGATTGTGCCTTATGTTCACTAATGCTTATATTATGTCTATATTGGAGATTATGCCTATGCCTATATTGTTATCTGTTATGCTTATAGCCTATGTCTTATGTTGACTATGTTGTTATGCTCTTATGATGTTATGTTAGCTATCATATTTATTACATTTTGTACTAACACATACTGTGGCCTACATCCTTATCAAATGAATGGTTTGACAATTTTGAGTTTCATCCTCGTGGCTAGGTTCCGAGTAGAGCAAGGATTGATGTTTTGGTGAGTCCTCATAGCATCAAGAATTTCATCACCTTTCCTTTACATCTTCCTTTTTAATGTTAGAAATGTTGTATGGTGTCACGACCCAGGGGTATCCCCTAGACGTAACACGTCGTACTAGACCCCGAAGGGGGTCTCATACAAGCCCTTAGCAAAATCATGAACATAAGTACATAGAAATGATGCAGAATTTAAAACTTTTACAATAAAAGTGTTTTTCATAGAAGGAATATAAGAGTCTAGACCTTGTCTCAAAGAAGCCATCTAATACAATCGAATACAATCTTAGGACATAGCCCTTTACAATAATGTCTTGAATATAGAAATTACAATGGAAACTAGAAAAGAACATCATCTTGTCCTCGAACCGTGAGGACTCACCAAACTTAGGAAATAGTCAACCCAAGATTCATTTGAAATGAGAAATAGGTCTCAACGACCGGAACCTACACTTATAAGGAAATGTATAGAATATGGGTTAGCACAAATAATGTACTAGGTATGGAAGCCGTGCACAAAAATCCTCAAAACATGCATAAAAGGGACATTTAGTTGAAATCATTCCTTTTCCAAGTTTAAAAGACATCATGCACATTTAGAGTAATTACAAAGTCAAACCATACCATAAGCAACCCCAGGCTACCATAGTCATGCATAACTTACCTCGACCTCATCCAAAGCCAACACTCATAGACAAAGAGACATTCATATTCATAGTTCATAATAAGGAAAGTCATTCTTACATCAACTCATATCATGGATACATGGATTCATACATCTTCATCTTATAAGTAAACCACACCATAACCCCTTTATAAGTCTACTTGTGCAATGTAAAAGTGAAGTCCCATACCTACACTCAGACAAAGCAAAGCTGATTAAAAACTCATAGATATAGCTCATAGTCATGTTCATGTTCATATTCATGGTTCATATTCATGATTCATGTTCATGGTTCATATTTATGTAAAATATACATTAACTCATAAAGCATCATGACATCAAGCACATACCACAATCACTTTCAAAGCTTACTTGTTCAATGCATAAGTGAAGCCCCATACCCCCACTCACACTAAGTTTCCTTTAAGTAATCATAGCACATAACCCATGTTTTGTTCATAGTTCATATTTTTTTTCTTGTCATGTCATGGATCATGTTCTTATCATGTAGGGAAATATACCCTTAACTGACATAGACCATGTGAGCTACATGGAATCCGGTGTCATGCCCCACACCAAAAAGAGGTATTCTACTTGCCTAATGTAGTACTAACATGTTTAGCTTATAGGTGGATACACTAGCTAAAAGACCTATGTGGGCACTTAGTTATGGGATAACAAGATTGCTACTAGAAACCCAGACTAACTGAGGTATAAGGTTTCCATCTCATGAGATAACTTGAATTGGGAAGCCGGACTTGCTAACGTAAAAGCTTCCATCTAATATTCATATCCACTCGGGTAAGCTTAATTCCTTTTAATAATCATTTAATTCTTTATTTATATTCATGTTCATGGAAGTATGCGTAGCACTCAAACCAACATAGTATCATGGTAGCTCATTGATCCATTAGGTGAGACTTTCCTTTCAACCTTAGAATCATTAGGAAGTGAGTAAACCTCTCACATCATGTTCAGAGTGTTTCATGAAAATAGCCTTTCAATCAACACAATAACATTATCATAATTATAGACCTTTCATGCATAGTCAACTGTTAGGGTATAGGGGATAAGGGTCTTGCATCAATACCACCAATACAAAATAGTCATAGGATCATCACTACATAGGTGAATCATGAGTTCATATACAATATTCCTCAACATATCCAAACCCTAGTTATTGCCCTTCAAGGCTAGGAATCAAGATCAACCCTAACTTCGAGAATTATCACAATAGATAGAGGGATTTCATGATTCAACAACTTAATATATCTAAACACAATCAATTGTCAAGCTTTCATGATCAATCAAGTCACACCTTAGTTCATAATTTAGGAAGAAAGGGAAATCATGGGCGCAAGGGAGATTTTCATCAAAATCCATCAATACTCCATTAATAAAACAATATATATCATCATAATCAATCATAATAAACAATAATTAAACAATTGAAAACGTTTTGGAGAAAGACCCATGACTAGATTGAAACCCTAGGTTTTTAGAAGTCTTAAAAAATAATTTGAAGGGGCTCCTTGGGTGATAGCTACCCAAAGATGAAAATCATCCATACCTTATCTTGATTTCCACAAGAAATTGGAGAAGAAAGGCTAGTTCTTGAACTCCTAGCTTGACTTTGACCTTGCTCTTCAATGGAGTCCTAAAGAGAGAATTTTTGGAGAGGAGAGTTGGATTTTAATTTTAGTCTTGTGAGTTATGAGGTGTTAAGTGGAGTTTAATGACTTATAAGTATTTATATAGGTCTAAAATAATGATTTAAAATGACCCCACACTAATATAATAACTATTGGAATTATTGGCTTTGGCTAAGCCTTGGCCGATTACTCAACAACTTTTGCAGAGGGGACCTATGCCCCACCTCCCACGGACCGTAGGTGGGCTCACACCTCATCTTGCAGGTCTGTGGTTTGGGTTTGCAGCCCCTCTTCTTGGCCAACTCAAGCCTCCCACTCACGAGACCCCACCTATGGGGCGTCAGTGGGTCTACAGACCGTGCTGCTACATCATAGGATGTGACTGAAACTTGGATGTTTGGGGGAGGTCTAGCCTCGACTCACGACCCCCACTTATGGGGCATGAGTCCACCAATGGGGTGTGGGTGCCCCTTTCATGAGTCAAGCTATTTTTGACAGCTTTTAGGTCAGTCCATTGGCCCTCCTCAAGGACCCTTGGGGGTCCTTCCGGGGGGGGGGGGCATGCCTTGACATTTAGACACTAGGACTTTAGTACTAAGTTAGGGAAGCTATTTTAGGACTCTATTCTTCATGTTAATCCTATTTAGGCTACTAGTTTACATGTTAGGCTCTAGCTTAGGTCATTAGATTTTTGGGGTGTTACATATGGGCTGCATCCCAAAGATTTATTCATGTTGTTTTAGATTGTTTAAGACAAAGTGTATAGACTTCCCCTTGATTTTATTAAACACTTCGATATTATGGAAAAGTGTTTTAAATTTCCCCATCATTTCTATTTCTTTATGTTATGATATTCTGAGTGGCTTGTATGAAACCCCTTCGGGATTGTGTATGCATGGTTACATCTAGGGGGTACCTCTGGGTCGTGACAACTTGGGTGATAGAATAAATCGATGCCTCTTTATATTTTCAAGAAGTTAGGCTTGAGAGCTCCCGAACCGACTGCAATGAGCCTACTTATTGCTGATCGTAGTATGCACAAATAAATTGGGGTTCTGCAAGATGTTCTGGTCTAAAGTTGAGGCATTCATATTTCCAACATATTTTGTTATTTTAGACTTTGAAGTGCCTATAATCTTAAGGAGACCATTGCTTACTATTGCACGTGCTTTAGTTGATACATAGAGAGATAGATTAAATATCTGCAAATTAATGAATCATCAAAGTGATCTGAAAGTAGTGTCTATAGTGAATTTTACTTTTGAGGAGCAATCAGAGGTGTCAATTGAAAAATGATTAGGTTTTGAAGCATTAACAGATGCGATCACATATATAAATGAAGAACACATTGAAGAGTACGGTGAGTTAGTTTTTGCACTTGATAGACTGGAATATTCTCATCTCACACCAAAGAAGCTAGACTAGTATCAGAAAAATAGAGAAACTCCACCTGCAAAACCCTCTAGTAATGAGCCTCCAAAGTTGGAACTAAAGGCTCTCCCTTCTCATTTATGCTATGTGTTCTTAGGCCAGAATAATACTTTCCCACTCACTATTGCTACTGATTTGAATGAAGGGGGAGTAGATGCCTTGATATTGCTATTGAGGTGTTTTAAAAGAGCGATTGGTTGGACGATTACTGAAATTATAGGTATTCCACCTGGTATTTGTTCTCATAAAATCATACTCATGACTGATTTTAAACCAAGAAGTTGTAAAGAAAGAGATAATCAAGTGGTTAGATGATTGAGTAGTCTACCCTATTGCTGATAGTAATTGGATGATTCCGGTTCAATGTGTGCCGAAGAAGGAAGGAATCATTTGGTTCCTAATGCAAAGAATGAGCTTGTACAAATGAGGGTGGTGACTGTTTGGAGAGTCTGAATGAATTATGGAAAGTTGAATACATGGACTAAGAAATGTAAGTTCCCAATGTTGTTTATGGACCACATATTAGATAGTCTTATTGGTAAGGGTTGGTACTATTTTCTAGATGGTTCATTTGGGATACAATCAGATCTCTATAGTACCGGAAGACCAACAAAAGACTAATTTTACTTGCCCATATGGAATGTTTATATTCAAAAGAATGCCATTTGGGTTTTGTATTGCACCGACCTTTCAGCATTGCATGTTGTCCATTTTTAAGACATTGTGAACGATACTATTGAGGTATTGATGGATGATTTTCTATTATTGGTGACTCGTTTGATGATTGCTTGACTCTATTGGGTGATGTTTTGAAATGATTTGAAGAATGAAATATTGTGGTTAATTAGGAGAAGTGTCACTTTATGGTGAAAAAGGGAATAGTTTTGGGTAATAAGATCTCTAGCAAAGGCATTGAAGTTGATAAAGCAAATATCCAGGTGATTTAAAAGTTGCCACCACCTATCTCTATGGAGTGTGTTAGAAACTTTCTAGGACATGCTGATTATCCGATATTTATCAAATATTTCCCTATTATAGCACACACATTATGCATGCTACATATTAAGGAAGCAAAGGTTTGAGTTTGATGATTATTCTATGAAAGAGTTTGAAGGGTTGAAGGAGAAGTTGATTTTTACATCGAATGTTATTTTACACGATGGGGACAACTGGTCGAAGTAATGTGTGATGCGAGTGGGGTGGTGCTTGGAGCAGTATTAGGGCAAATATGTAAGAAGATTCTTCATCTCATATAGAGGATAACCCTGAATTTTGCTCACAAGAATTGCACTGTCACTCAACAAGAATTTCTTGTCGTAGTCTTCGTGATCGAGAAATTTAGATCATATTTAGTTGATAGTAAAGTTATTGTGCATACTTACCATACATCTCTGAAGTACCTTATGGCAAAAAAGGATGTAAAACTGAGAGTGATTCGATGGGTGTTTATTGTTGCTAGAATTCGATTTTGAGGTGAAAGATAGAAACTGGACATAAAATCAAGTTGTTGATCACTTATCCAAACTAGAGGAAGAAACAATGTTGAAGCTGGCTGATGGAGTTTAAATTGATGATATATTTCAAGATAAACATGTTTTGGCTGCTTCATTTGATCTTATCCCTTAGTTTGTAGATTTTGCTAATTATTAGACAAGTGATGTTGTGCCTTCGGATATCTCATTACTCTAAAGAAGAAAATGTATGTATTGTGTAAAGAAGTTTTTCTGGGAAGAGCCTTATCAGTTTTGTTTCTATGCTAATGGTATTATTTTTCGTTGTGTTCCTTAGGTTGAGAGGATGATCATATTGGAAGCGTTCCATTTGTCTCCTAAAGGTGGTCATCAAAGTGGTATCCAGACTGCGCATGAGATCTTGAAGTGTGGGTAATATTTTCCTACCATCCACCAAGATGCTCATGATTTTTCCATGTCTTGTGAGCGCTATCAAAGAGAAGGAGTTATTTCAAAGAAGTAAGAGCTCACACTTCCTCCTATTTTGGTTATTAAATTGTTTCATGTTTGTGGCCCTAACTTTATGGGTCCATTTGTACGTTTTATTGGGATGAAGTACATACTTGTAACTGTTGACTATGTATCTAAATGGATGCAAGTTGTTGTGCTTTCAAAAAATGAAGGAAAGAGTGTTAAAGAATTCCTGAAAAAAGAATATCTTCTTTAGATTTGGTACCCAAGGGCTATTATTATTAGCGATGAAAGTTCTCAATTTTGCAATAAGTTGTTCAAGGTATTGCTTGAGAAGTATGGTATTCTGCATAACGTAGCAACTCCATATCATCCACAATCTAGTGGGCAAGTTGAAGTGTCAAATTGAGAGATAAAGCAAATCCTTGCAAAGACAGTGAATGAAAATATAACCGATTGGTCAAGAAAGCTTGATGATGCTTTATGAGCCTATCGTACTGCATTCAAGACTCTCATAGGTATGTCTCCTTACAAATTTGTATATGGAAAATCTTGTCACTTGCGTGTAGAGATAGAGCACAAAGTTATGTGGGCACTCAAGAAGTTAAATATACATTGGGCACTACATCAAATCAATCGCTTCTTGGGAGGTAACCCAAGATGTAATTTAGCTATTTTTTAGGTTTTTCTATTTTTAGTTTGAATTTTTCGGCTAGAATAGGTTCAATTAGGGTCCGTGTCAAAATAGTATCAAGAAAAATGTAAAAATAAGGCCTAATGTGTGCTACATGTACAAGAAAGAAAACTCTAGAAAATTTCAAAGTGTAGAGGGTCCTACGGATGGGTTCTAGGGGTAGTAGAAATTTTGACGGACCGTAGGTCTGTTCATAGAACCTTAGTACTATAAGGATCATTAAGGACTTCTTTTACGGGTCCATCTACGAGTCATAGTTCACTCAATGAATCGTAGATGGCATCTACAAAATTTAAGTCCAAATACACCTACAACTTTAGGTCGACGAGTGCACAGTACGAACCATTGAAATTTCTATGGTTCATAGTCTGTACTCGTAGACTCCGGTATGTTTCAAATCACTTAAATTGTGAAATTAATCTATGGAAACGTTCAATGGCTTGAAGGAATTATAATCGGCCATAGACGGGCTTTTGTAAACTCTGTAAGCTTAAATTAGCTGACCCGAACCAACACCCTTTTGAATAAATAACCCCAAATTCAATTCCTCCTCATTTATTTCCCTTGTCAACCGTTACAAACCTCCATAACATTCCACTTTTCCATTTAACCATCCCGACCCCTATATTTTATCCACCTTCACATCTCCTAATCACTCCCTACACATCTCAAAATTTCCCTTCCCCCCCAATCCTCTGAAATTCACAAAGGCACACACTTATCGATTACACTATGGGTTTATAAATCTAGGAATATAAGTTTGAAAATATACTCACTCAACTTCGAATTACTTCTGAAGGTATGAAATTTCAACCTAAATTGATTTAAATCAGTTAAAAATTAACTTGATAGTCGACCTAGGGTTCTTATTTTGTTATTGATGTTCAACTTGTTTAAATCAACCATTGGGATGAGAGTATAGTGACTATTTATCTAATGGTTACATATGTGTTCTCTATGTTGCATGAATTGAATCAAAATAAAACATTATTTAGGGTTTAAATTGTGATGCTATTTGTTATTTTGATAAATTGAAATTGTGAGCCCTAGGAATGATGGTTTTGTAAGTTTTGATAATGTGTTGAATACCTGGATAAACTAGGTTGGGCTGTTAGGATAAAAGTAATTTATTACTCTTGGGTGAAATAACACACCATTCTTGTTTTTTTGAGACTTACGATGGTCTTCTAGAAACCGTAGATATTTCTATTATCCGTAGGTGCCTCTCGTAGATATGCCTAGTAGGTCAGTGCTACCGATTTCAAACGTATAATTGTAAGACTTCTATCTACGGGTCGTAGGAATTTCTACGGTCTCTAGATAGAAATCATACAAACACTAATATATTAAAGGATTTAAATTGAAGACTACGGGGCCCAACTATGATTATTTGAAATTTCTACGTCTTGTAGATTTATTTCATATTATTAAAAGTCACAAACATTTAACCTAAGTTAGGAACTACAGGGTGACCTATGGTCTGTATATATTTTGACGAGCTGTATTGTTAAACCGTAGTTCCATATTAATAATCTAACAATTTTCCTCCTTTTATCCATTGGGTCTATGACCCATAGAAACTTCTACGGTCCATAAAAAGCCAATCGTAGGACCAAAAGTAGTGTATTTCTGCATTTTTTTGTTTGTTTGCAGTGTTCTTGTTTTATTTTAATGTGTTTATGTACTAATAACTCTTCCACATGTACTAGGCCACCAAAAAGTACTTCGCGGAGAGGGTGAAAGTCCACCGCACCTCCTTCCTGGGATGGGAATTTAGGAAGAGGTTACAGATAATGAATAAAGTGTTTTGGATTACAATTCAAACATGGGAGAGGGTTCACTTAATGAACCCTAGACGACAACAAAACTATCCAAACATGTAGCGGTGATTCTGGACTAGGTCGACATAGCTACATTTTTTTCTAGGATCAGTTCTACTATAAAAAGAGTGAGCAGAAACTTTTATCCAAGAGTCTACTTCACATTTGGATTATGCTTTTGGCTCATAGTCTGAGTCAGGCTCCAGATTGCAGTCCAGTTTTGAGTTTGATTCTTGTTTATCCAGTCTGGAGAGGTACATGATGCACCAACCAATAGACCTTCTCAGCCAATAAGGATAACAGTGAGCCAAACCGGTGGTGTGTACATGTCATGTTTAGATCAACTTGGATACAATCAAGCAAAATTCTCAAAACAAGGATACCCAGCCTATTATGGAGAAGAGAAAGGTTATTACCAGTAAACTTAATACTGTACAAGCCATACATGAGTTATTCTCGAGGAAAAAGTGTGTGTGGAGGTCTATCTCACCATAAAAGTATAATGCTATCATGGTGTGAGAGTTCTATGTCGTCTACGCCACTATGGTTAAAATGCCCTAACTCCGAGAGCCAAAGAGTTGTACTAACCCCCACTCCTGACAACATTTGTACATGACATTCCCGTGTATTTATTTGAGCGCACAACCCACCTTTTTATTTACAACGTATCACACGAGCAGCCAATGGATACAATTGAACTTTACTACCGGATGCAATTAGTGTAGAATAGATCATCCATGAGGATGCTGATTAAAAAGAACACTTCTTGAGGTGGGTATCTGAATATATAGTTGATCACGGTGTCGAAGTCTAGTGGGTTTGAGATTTTTCGGCACCTATCACCAAAAGACCTTAGAAGATTCTTGGGTTTGGCCGGTTATTATAGGAGATTTTTTAGGGGGTTTTTCTTCCATTGCCTCTCCGTTAACGGCATTGACTCAAAAGAAGGTTAAGTTTGTATGGTCGGAAGCTTATGAGAAAATTTTCTAGGAGTTGAAAGATAGACATACTTCTGCTCTGGTGTTGACCCTACCGGAATGTAAAGATGGTTATGTGGTGTATTTTGATGCCTCTAGAGTTTGGTTGGTATGTGTGCTTAAGTAAAATAGTAAGGTGATTGTCTATGCTTCAAGGCCACTTAAGGTCCACGTGAAGAATTATCCGACCCATGATCTTAAATTAGCGGCGGTTGTGTTTGCTTGAAAAATATGGAGGCATTATATATATGGGGTCCATGTGGATGTGTTTACCGATCACAAGAGTCTTCAATATGTCTTTAGTCAAATGGATTTCAATCTTTATCAGCGAAGGTGGTTAGAATTATTGAAGGACTATGACTTGAGTGTCCTTTATCTCCCCGACAAAGCTAATGTTTGTAGTGGATGCACTTAGTAGATTGTCTATGAGTAGTGTGACTCATGTAGAGGATGAAAAGAATGAATTGGTTCATGATGTGCATAGGTTGGCTCGGCTAGGTGTTGAACTAGTGGATTCTACCAAAGGTGGTGTCTTGGTCCATAATGGGTCTGTATCATCCTTTGTGATGGATGTGAGTCTAATTAAGACCGTGATCCTATACTAGTTGAGTTGAAAGAGTCGGTACTCAAAAATTCCGTTGAGGCTTTCTCCCAAGGTAAAGATGGGGTTCTTAGGTACCAAGGTCGGTTATGTGTTTCGGATGTTCATGGTTTAAGGGAATTTTTTTTAGAAGAAGTTAATAGTTCTCGATATTCTATTCATCCGTGAGCCACTAAGATGTATCTTGACCTACGAGAAGTCTATTAGTGGAACGAAATGAAGAAATATATTGAGGGATTTGTGGCCAAATGTCTGAATTGTAAATAGGTTATGGTTGAGCATCAAACGCCGGGAGGGTTTAGGTATGATTCCAGTTCTACCTATGGTTTCCTTCTACATTGTGGGAAGGGTTTAGGTATGATTCCAATCTAGTGGATAATACCTAATTATGATTGTATTGGATTTGAATTATGATATTATGATGAATTAATGTGATTTATATGGTTAACCCTAGTTTATTTGATGAATGTGATATTTTGTGGGTTTATGTCATTAGAGGTGAAATTGAAGGTTCATATGTAATCTTCTTAAATCAATGTCATGTGTAGTAATTGTTCAAGATTAGGAATACCTAGACATAAATTGAACTAGACTCTATAATACATGATGGACCTTGACTTGTAAAGTTGAAGTTGAGCCTTTAGGATGAATTATGGATAGAATCACCTAGTAATGAAAAATGTGATTGAATGCCTTGTACTGTAGGTTCATAATATGTTTCTATGTTGAAGAGTTATTGAGAATGAAGACTTACAGTCGTGAATGTTGATCACTAGGGCTTTAGAGTGAAGCTAACATGATTAACTATAGATGCTAAGGCATTGAGAGTAAAATCTACATGTGAATACAAGGCCAATGAATAGAATTGTGATGAAAGATCTTTACCTACCTAATTCACCTTATGAATCATAGATGGTAGGAAGTGATAGAATCACTTAAGTCATGATGGTATCCTTTTCTAATGTAGAATTCTAGACATGATGTTAGGCATGAATATGAACTTAACATGAAAGACTTCTCACATAGTAATGGTTTTAGGGTTGAAGGGCTTCTCTTACCTAATTGAACCTAAGGCTATATAGCCTTTATACCTAGGTCATGGATGGTGATAGTTGCTCATACATGGTCTAAAAGAGGTATTAGCATGGATTGGTTGTCAAGGACATCTTTCCCTAAACTTGAGTCAAAGTAGAGACTTAATGATTATCTTGTGGGATTAAGGCCTAGCACTGAGTGGCTATTGAAATGAGATTGAAGTTCCCACCTAGTTGAGTTTGGGCTTCTATGGAGGTTCCCACCTAGTTGAGTTTGGGCTTCCAACATGGGATGAAAGCCTTCACCTAGACGAGTTTTGGGTTTCTAGTAGCTATCTTTGTATCCCTTAACTACGTGCCCCGTAGGAAAGTTAGCTAGTGGATCAAACTAAGCTAACAAAATGGTTCTACATTAGGTAAGTGGACCGACCAGATGGTATGGCTAACGCCTTGAAGAGATCACGTGGTAGCTAATAGGTTCTCATGTCGGTGAATGGTATATCCCAATGCAAACAACATTAGTAATGAACTAAAATTATTCAATGGAGCATCTCCTAGAGTTCAAACCTCATGGGCTAAGATTATGCATAAAGTAGCATCTCCTACAGTCCAATAGAAGTAATGGTTTAAGATTGTGCTTGAAGGAGCATCTCCTAGAGATCAACCTTAGTGAACTAAGATTATGCTTTAAGTAGCATGCCCAAGAGTTCAAGCTTGATGAACTAAGATGTACTTAATATAGTATATCCTAGGGTTCGAAGTAATAAGGAACTAAGATAGGCTTAGTGAAGTACCTCCTAATGTGAAAGAGTATACATGGACTTAGACATACTTAAGGTAGTATCTCATAGGGTCCATGTTAATAATGAACCTAGACATGCTAAAGAAATATATCATAGGGTTCAACCTAATAATGAACTAAGATGTGCTTAAAGGAGTATCTCATAGTATTCAAGGTATAAATGGATTTAGACATGCTTAAGTAAGTATCTCATACGATCCAAGTCAATAAAGAACTTACATGTACTTATGGTAGTATCTCATAATGTTCTAAGGTCTAAAGAGACGAACTAGGTTCCAACCCAAGAAACATTAGAATGAGGACCTAAAATTGAACTAAGATTATGCTTAATGTAGCATCTCCTAGAGTTCGAACTTGATGAACTAAGATGTACCTAGTATAGTATGTCCTAGAGTTCAAAACAATGAGGAACTAAGATAGACATAGTAAAATGTATCCTAGTGTTCCTATGCTTTTAAAAGGGGCTAATCTCAAATTAAGGAATATGAGTATGATGACCTAAAGCAGTACTTAGAATGAGTGGTAGTATGGCATGCCATTCATGCATTGCATTGACTAAAGGTTACCTAATGAGTGTTGTCTTACATGAGTTATGCTTGGTGGATTGTTGCTATAGATGCCTTCCAAGATGAGATTGACTAAAGATGATAGTGTTCTCTTGTCTACATGAAGTAAGCCAATAGTGAAACCAAAGGAGGGTGAATATGACTAGAATGACTTGAAGGTCATGCTTAGTGTGAAGGGTAGTATGAAATGCCTTTCATGCATTGCACAAGTGTGCTTTGAGGTACTTCGGAGTATGGTGCCGTAAGAAAAGCATAAAACATAGACTATGATTAAGATGATAAAAAATGGATACTTGGCTTGGGTGGTATTATGGGATGCTATTCATGCATTGCACATGTATGCTTTTCGGGTTACTTGAGAATGGTTCTATTATGGTGTAGATGACTAAGAGTCAAGTTATGCATAGGATGTTTATGTTGGAGACTTTGCTTATTATGATTATGATATTGCCTCTTATGCTTATGATTCATGTTTCATGAAGTATTTCATACGATTTTGGATTATGTCTTATATTGACTAACCCTTGTCTTATGCTCTTATAATTATGCTAGTTAACATATTTAATACATTTTGTACTAACACATACTTTGCCTACATTCTAATCAAATGTAGGGTTTGGAGACTTGAGTGCTACCTGGAATCTAGGTTTCTTATGAGCTAAGGAGTTGAAGATCTTGACGAGTCCTCATAGCTTCGAGGACAACACCCACCATCTCCTTTATGTATTTATTTCATGTTTTGAGACTATTGTATGGGTTGTGTCTCAATAGTTTTATTCTAAAGTAGTATTAGATGGTTTGAGACAAAGTATAGAGAGACTTCCGCTTGATTTTATGAAAATGACTTCGATTGTAAAAAGTTTTAAATTTTCTGAATTTTTCTATTTTCTTATGTTCATGATATGCTAAGGGATTTTATGAGACCCCCTTCGGGGTCAAGTATGCCGTGTTACTTCGAGGGTATACCCCCGGGTCATGACATTTGGGTCTCCAATTGCTTAATTGAGACTGTGTGAGAAGTCACCGTCTTGTTGAGAGTCGATACATCATCCTTCAGTTCCTTCAACACTTTATCAGACCCTTCAACCTTATTGAGAATATGTGAGAGCATGTCTTCCATATGGCCACCCTCAAAATATTTAGGCTTTTGACACTCATGGGGAGCCACATACATATCCTTCTCCGCTTCTCTTTCCTTCCAAGAGGCATTACGATCACGCCACTCTCTGTCACAGTCTCTACAGCCCTCATCTCTATTCCAAACTTTATTACCACCCGGCCTTAGGTAGTTTGTACGATAACCTCCTCCTTGATTGGATAGGAAGTTCACTTCTTCATTGTATAGTGCTACAAATTTGGATTCCTCGAGGTATACACCACCAACACCCACAACATTAACACTTCTTGTACGCTCACCCATGACATTTTTGGCCAAGATGTCTAGCTGGGTCATCATCTTTGTCATGTTTTGGTCTCTCTCTTGATCTTTTTCGATATATTCCATTGCCATTTTATAGGTAAGAGGAGAGACTTGGTCTTTGTAGGTGTACCATGCCCTGTTAATTTTGGTCATACAATCGAGGATTTGGGATGCTACCGCATAGGGCTGTTGCATTAAACCACCAGGAGAAAGTTGATCAGCCACTCCTTTGTTTATCGAATCAAGGCTTCTATAGAAATATTTCAGCAACACATTATCGGGAAGTCCATGAGTTGGACATTGTAGCAGTATCTTCTTAAACCTCAACCACGTTTCATGTATGGGCTCTCCTTCCAATCGTTTGAATCCTTCGATGTTGTTCCGAAGAGTCAACATCTTTGAAGGGAGAAATAATTGCACTTGCAATGCGGTAATAAGCTCGTCCCACGAAGTGAAAGAATCTCTTGGCAACTCAGCCAACCACTTGCATGCCTCGCCCATCAGAGAAAATGGGAACAACTTCAACCGGACCGATTCTTGAGATATGTTCTTAAATGAGAATAATCAACAGGCAACAAAATTTCTGATATGCTCACGGGGATCCTCATGAGCTATCCCTCCAAACAAATCCTTCAATTGAAGGAGCTAAAACATAGAGCTTGTGATGTGAAACACAACGCTCCCTTCAGCTTGAGGCAAACGAATGGCCCAACATAACCCATTTGGGCTGGGTCATTGACATAGTTGAGATTGCCGACATCATCTTGGTGGCCAACTTGGCTACCATTACTTCCATTGATGCTCATTTCCTCCTCTGTTTTAACAAGCAACACAAAACCAAAAACAAAAATTAGTAGATTCAACTATAACTACAAAGATCACAATTCAACTTCAATAAAAGAATTTTAAACAACACCACTCCCCGGCAGCGGCACCATTTTGATTAACATTTCAAGCACACCTTATCCAATTCTAAGTGCAAACGATTGTTAAGCAGTATAAAACCCAACAATTGAGTTGGGGTCGAATCCCACATGGAGTGGTGCGTGTTCAAATTCAATTAAGAAGTACAAATGGGATTTACTTAGCTATATGAATAGATATTATCGGAAAAATACATATCAAATAAAAGGGTGACACGAATGTCAAATGGGGGTTTTTGTTATGCAATTATCAACTACAATCAGTCAAATAGCAATGAGATAACAATAAGGAGAGAAATTCTCGGGATGTGATCGATTATAGGTGAATTTCGATATATGGGTAATTGAAACTACAAGTAAACAACTAAATATCAATGGGTAGGCTTGACTATAATTGAAATAGCTTTCTCTTGAACAACTATTCCGCTTCAAGTGATTTCTCTCAAACATCAACAATCATAGCAATTAAGAACAACCCAAAACCTTAATTTATCTTCTCTCGAGAAAGAGAAGGGTAGGACTAGGTTTAGGATTCACTCTCTCAAGCTGAACCCAAATCAACCCAATACATACAAATCATTAATCAATAATTTTCGTTCTAAAACCTCCCTCTCGAGCAAGCCAAGGAAACTAAAATATAACTGCATTTGCAACTAGGATTCATAAATTAAACCACAATTAATTATTAAACCCACTTCAAAATAACATTTAAACTAGCAATTAACAATACCCACACACTTATTCAACCTATAATAACATGATCGATCACACCCCAAGAATTGGGGTTTTTGCCGAATTTCATAAAAATATAAAAACCATTACCGAATCAATTAGCCATTAATTGGGTAAGGGAAATTCAAGCTTTACAATGCTCCAATTCGAATAAAATTAGAAACCCACTTACAAAATCTCCAAGTTGAGTCTCAAAACCTTCAAGTTTATGTAGAAACATCAGAGAAAACTGTTCTAGACTAGAAAGAATTGATAATTCGATTAAAAATTGGTACTAAATTAATGTTCAAAATATAATTTATAGTTGCCAAAAATAAGCCACGAAGGGCCACTCGGCTAAGTAAGTCGGGCTCGCCGAACTACTCGGCGAGCAACCCTTTGACTCTTCCATCGCCTTTTCACATTAGCATTCAGCATCCTCGAGGTTTGTAACTTTAGGCGATCTATCTTTGCTTCGTGGAATGACTCGGCGATTCGCCGAGTGCTCTTTTTCGTCGCTGACTTGGTTTCTACCTTTAGGGCTTGGCACACTGGAACTTTAGGCGGTGAGATTAGCCACTCGACGACACGCCGAGTGCTCTTGGTGATCTTCAGGCTTACCCTTCTTCATTTCTTCATCTTGTTTTGTTCCTTTTTGCATGTTAGTGTCCTTGCTTTAGTCCTCACTCCATATACCTGAAAATCAAGGCATTAACATCAGTTTATAGCATAAATTAGGCATTTGAGGACACTACATCTATCAAAACAAAGCCCTAAATGTGTCAAAGCATTATAGTATGAATTATGTTGAATTGGGTGTCAAGGCATTCTTTCACGCATATGAACTTAAGTAAAAAGCTTAATATGTACACCGTGGGAATCATGCCTAGCACCAAGTGGATAATAAATATGAGGTCGAAGCTCCCCCCTAGAAAGAGCGGATTTCTAGAAAGTATCTATTGAGATGAAAGCTCCCCCACTAGAAAGGGTGGGTTCCTAGTAACAATCTTTCTTCTCCCATTAACTGTGTACAACTTTTGTCTTTAGCTAGTTGATCCACCTAAAATCTAATATGTGATAGTCTTACCTTAGGCAAGTAGGACAACCCTTTTCATTGTGGGTAACACCAGATTCCATATTTAGCTCACATGGTATATGTCAGTTAAGGCTTATTCCCACTATGACAAGAATATCGACAAGAGTATGAATTATGAACTATGCTTACCCAAGAAGCTTTACTTAGAGTGGGTAGGATTATGGGATCTTATTCATGCATTGCACAAGTAGACTTTGAGAGTATTTATGGTATGCTTATCCTATGATATGATGATTTATGTAATGAGCACACTTATGATTTATGCTTTATCCACTATCTACAATAGGATGTTTTAACTTTGCAAAATTGAATGCATTAAACTAAAATGTCCTTTTTAGCATGTCTCCATGATTTTATGCATGGCTATCATACTTAGTGCATTTTGGTACTAACCGATATTTTTCTACATTTTCCCCAAGTGTAGGGTCTAATTCTCAAGGTGGTCCCCATTGTGGCTAGAGCTTGGAATTGATTATTCTCCTTACTTGTTTGGTTAGGCCTCATGATTCGAGGATGGATAATACCATTGTAGTTTCATTCTTGTAGTTTTACTTTCAAATTATGTTGTGTTGGGTCTGTGATCCTATTTTGACTCAAGTATTGTAATAGATGGGTAATTGAGACAAGTCTAGACTTCCTCTTTTCTCTATAAAGATTTTTGACTTGAAATGCGTTTTACTCTTTATTGTTCCTTACTTATGTTATGATATGCTAAGTGGCTTGTACTAGGACTTTCGGGGTCTAGTACGCCATGTTACATCTAGGGTGTACCCTTGGGTCGTGAAAAAAATGGTATCAGAGCACAAGGTTTAGAATGATTCTAGGATGATGTCTTATAAGCCACTTCTAGTAGAGTCTTATTCATAAGTGTTAAGCGCGCAATATTTATGAATGAGAGTCTATAATATGTTTAGGAAATTTCACTTTTTTCATTACTCTGAAGTCCCTCTCCTAATCCTTCTCTTGTGTCTTAACGATATGAATACATGAAGGGCTAATGCTAGAAGGGTGGAAGAGCAGAATGTGAATGAATGAGCTCCGCCTCAAGATCCTCAAGCTCCTATCGATCCTTCGGCTATGTCAAATTTGGAAGTTAGGTCGGCTCTCCAAATATTGGCTCAAGCCATGACGATTCAATCTCAAGCCCAAGCAATGACAGCCCAAGCTAAAAGAGAGGTTGTAGCTCCGGTAAGCCCTAATATGAATTATACGGCTTCTAGAGTAACATATTTTTCTAGATGAACCCTCTCGAGTTTCATGGCTCCAAAGTGGGAGAGGATCCTCAAGAATTTATGGAAGTGGTTTATAAAATACTTGATTTCATGGGGGTGACTTCGGTAGAGAAAGAGGAATTAGCCGCTTACGAATTGAAGTGTGTTGCTCAGATATGGTAGACTTAATCGAAGAATGGTAGGCCGATAGGATCGGGTCCCATAGAGTGGGAAACATTTAAATTGGCATTTATTAATAGGTTCTTTCCCAAAGACATGAGGGAAGCTAAGGTGGAAGAGTTCATTAACCTTCATTAAGGAGGTATGACTGTCCAAGATTATTCATTAAAGTTTACTTAATTGTCGAAGTATGCTCCGACCTTGGTGGCGGATTCTAGAGACATGATGAGTAGGTATTTGACGTGTGTGTCCCGAATGGTAAGAAAAGAATGTCGTTCGGCAACGCTCCATGATAATATGGATATCTCACGCGTTATGGTGTATTCTCAACAGTGAAGGATGAGAAACTCGAAGAAAAGAATAGGGAGGTGAAAAGAGCTAGAACCGGTGATAGGAATTTCTTCAATGATAAACCCAAAGGACAAGGTCGACAAAAGTTCAAACAAAGATTCTCCAACTAAGGTTCCACTAATACTCCCCCAAGGGTTAATAAGGATAGGACCCTAAATGTACAGGGGGTAGTGGTGGTGACTCTTATGTGAATAGGCCTGATTGTGCAAAATGTGGGAAGAAACATGAGGGGAAATGCCTAGCTGGCATGAGAGTTTGTTTCAGATGAGGTAAGAGTGGTCATCAATTGAGGAATTTCCCAAAACTTTCGGCCAAGGGGAAAGAAGGCAAGAAAGCTCCTCCAAGAGGTTCAAATTCCAATGCTCAAAAGCAAACAACTTTTATGCTTTTCAGTCCCGAGATGATGAAGAGAGCTCTCTGGATGTGGTGATCGGTATGTTAAAAGTATTTTCTATTGATGTATATGCCTTGTTAGATCCTGGTGCTAATTTGTCCTTTGTGACACCTTATGTGGCCATGAAGTTTGATATACTCCCCGAAGTGTTATTAGAACCTTTTTCAGTTTCTATCACGATTGGTGATTCTGTTGTGGCTAAGAAAGTTTATAAAAGATGTCTTATTTCCTTGTCCCATAGAGTTACTCTTGTTGACTTTGTAGAACTTCACATGTTATACTTTGATGTTATTCTTGCTAAGGATTGGTTGCATGCATGTTATGCCTCTGTTAGGTTCCAATTTCCAAATGAAAATATCTTAGAATGGAAGGGGGGGGGGGATTCTATGCATAGAGGTCAATTTGTCCCTTGTCATAAAGCTAGGAAGATGATCTCCAGAGTTTGTATTTACCATCTTGTTAGGGTGAAGGATGTGGATTCCGAAACCCCTTCTCTAGAATCGGTTTCGGTAGTTAATGAGTTCTCAGATGTTTTTCCTAATGATTTGCCCAGTATTCCTCCCGAGCGAAAAACTGATTTCGGTAATGACCTCCTTCCGAATACCCAACCTATCACTATTCCTCCTTATAGAATGGCTCTGGCAGAGTTAAAGGATTTGAAAAAGCAACTAAAGGATTTGCTAGACAAGGGTTTTATTCAACCGAGTATCTCTTCATAGGGTGCTCCGATGTTGTTTGTTTTAAAGAAAGATGGGTCTCTTAGAATGTGCATTTAGTATCGTCAATTGAACAAAGTGACCACCAAGAATAAATATCCTCTTTCGAGAATTGATAACTTGTTTGACCAACTTCAAGGGGCTAGTTATTTCTCCAAGATTGATCTTCGTTTGTTTTATCACCAATTGAGGGTGAGAGAGGTTAATATTCCCAAGATGGATTTCCGAACGAGATATGGTCACTATGAGTTTCTAGTAATGTCCTTTGGTTTGACTAATTCTCATGTGGCGTTCATGGACTTAATGAATAGAGTGTTCCGGCAATATCTTGACATGTTCGTGTTAGTGTTTATAGATGATATTTTGATATATTTAAGGAGTGAGAATGAGCATGTTCACCATTTGAGGGTTGTATTGCAAGTTCTTAAGGACCATCAACTTTTCACAAAGTTTAGCAAGTGCGAGTTTTGGTTAAGGTCCATAGAATTCCTTGGTCATATTGTGTCAAGTTAGGGGATTGAGGTAGATCCAAAGAAGACGGAAGCGGTCAAGAGTTGGCCTAGACCTCTATCACCAAAAGACCTTAGAAGCTTCTTGGGTTTGGCCGGTTATTATATGAGATTTTTTGAGGGTTTTTCTTCCATTGACTCTCCGTTAATGACCTTGACTCAAAAGAAGGCTAAGTTTGTATGGTCGAAAGCTTGTGAGAAAAGTTTCCAAGAGTTAAAAGATAAACTTAGTTCCGCTCCAGTGTTGACATTACCGGAAGGTACAGATGGTTATGTGGTGTATTTTGATGCCTCTAGAGTTTGGTTGGGATGTGTGCTTATGTAAAATAGTAAGGTGATTGCATAGGCTTCAAGGCCAATTAAGGTCCATGAGAAGAATTATCCGACCCATCATCTTGAATTAGCGGCGGTTGTGTTTGTTTTAAAAATATTGAGGCATTATTTGTATGGGGTCCATGTGGATGTGTTTACTGATCACTAGAGTCTTCAATATGTGTTTAGTCAAAAGGACTTCAATCTTCATCAGCGAAGGTGGTTAGAATTATTGAAGGACTATGACTTGAGTGTCCTTTATCTCCCCGGCAAAGCTAATGTGGTAGCGGAAGCACTTAGTAGAATGTCTATGGGTAGTGTGGCTCATGTAGAGGATGAAAAGAATGAATTGGTTCGTGATGTACATAGGTTGGCTCGGCTAGGTGTTAAACTCGTGGATTCCACCAAGGGTGGTGTCTTCGTCCATAATGGGTCTGTAGCGTCCTTTGTGATGGATGGGAGTCTAATCAAAACCGTAATCCTATACTAGTTGTGTTGAAAGAGTCGGTACTCAAAACGTTAGTTGGGGCTTTCTCCCAAGGGAATGATGGGGTGCTTAGGTACCAAGGTTGGTTATGTGTTCCGGATGTTGATGGTTTAAACGAACAAATTTTAGAAGAAGCTAATAGTTCTCGGTATTCTAATCATCCGGGAGCCACTAAGATGTATCGTGACCTACGAGAAGTCTATTAGTGGAACGAAATGAAGAAATATATTGCGGCATTTGTGGCCAAATGTTTGAATTGTAAACAAGTTATGGTTGAGTATCAAAGGCCGGGAGGCTCATTACAAGAATACCAATTCCCCCTTGGAAGTGGGAAGAAGTGAATAGGGATTTTATTGTGGGTTTGCCTCGTACCCGAAGGAAACATGATTCTATTTGGGTCATTATAGATCGGATGACAAAATCTGCCCACTTTATTCCCTTCAAGGTTTCTCATTCGGCGCAAGACTATGCCAAGTTGTATATAAATTAGATTGTGAAGTTGGATGGGGTTACTTTATCTATTATTTCGTATAGGGGTACTCAATTTACTTTAAGATTTTGGAAGACATTCCAAAAAGGGCTTGGAACTAAGGTTAAGCTTAGCACGACTTTTCATTCCCAAACCGATGGGCAAGCGCAGCGTACCATTCAAACATTAGAAAAGATGTTGAGGGAATGTGTTATAGATTTCAAGGGTAATTGTGATGATCACTTGCCATTAGTAGAGTTTGCCTACAATAATAGTTATCACTCAAGCATCGGTATGGCTCCTTTTGAAGCCTTGTATGGTAGGAGATGTAGGTCTTCGGTTGGTTTGTTTAAGGTAGGTGAATTTCTCTTACTGATCCCGAATGGGTTTATGAAACTATTGAGAAGGTTCGGCTCATTAGAGAGAGGTTGAGAACGGCTCAAAGTAGACAAAAATCTTATGCTGATGTGAGAAGAAGGGATCTAGAATTTGAAGCTAATGATTGGGGATATTTGAAAATCTCACCCATGAAGAGTGTGATGAGATTTGGAAAGAAAGGTAAGCTTAGTCCCCGGTATGTGGGCCCATATCAAATTTGGAAGCATATTGGGAAAGTTGCCTATGAGTTAGATTTGTCAAATGAGTTGGGTCCGATTTATCCGGTGTTTTATGTCTCCATGCTTAAGAAGTGTATTGGAGATCCGACATCCATTATTCCCTTATAAGGATTAGGAGTTGATGAAAGTCTCTCATATGAGGAAGTTTCGGTAGAAATCCAAGACCGACAAGTCAAGAGGTTGATAAATAAGGAAATAGCTTCCATGAAGGTTTTAAGAAGAAATCACCTAGTTGAGGGTGCTACTTGGGAGCCTGAGGCCGATATGAAGTCCCGATACCCTCATATATTTCCTTCTAATCTGATAACAGCAAGGTTAAAGGAGATCACAAATAGAGAATTGAATATTAGAATGCGGAAGCACAAGAAAAGAAACAACAAAAACTAACTAAAGATATGGGAGATTCGAAGGAAAGATCCACGAATTTCCAAGGATTAGATGTTCTAAGGTCTTGAAAAGATCCAAGTAACAACGTATAGATTTATGGAAGAAATCTAACGCCTTTACTTGAGAAAACGAATCAAAACGATAGATTCGGATCTTGACCGCTTTATGAGTAACTAAAGACAATAATTAGTATGTAGAAACTAATCACCTTCTAAAGAATACCAAAAAGAAACCAAAGATATCACAAGAAGAAGTTACTTTATACCTTAAACTATGAACTAGTAAAGGTTTAAAGATAAATTCTCAAAGAACAAGTCACAAAGGTTCAAAGAACTCTCTCAAATATTATTAATATCAATCTAAAACTCTTCTTTAATGAATGAAAAAGACTCCTATATATAGGAGAAGGGAAAAAACGTCCAAGGAACCCTAGAAAGACAACTACAAGGAATCCTACTCTAGAAAGGAAATAAAGTAACCTAACTAGGAACAAATTTAGTACTTCTAGGAAAGCATTAAATGGTACTTAGGAGACCATAAATAGACTAAGGAAAATATTAATAACCTATATATAAATAAATAACTAAGGTAAATCCCAACTAGGAAAAGAATCTTGACAATCTTGGAAAGTTTGACTAGTCTTCTCTCAAAACTTGGGCAGAAAGCAACTCTTGTTGTGGCTGATTCTTGGACTCTTCTTGACCTTATTTGCACGAAATTGGACCTTAAAATTCCTCATCTTGGGCTTGAATTTGGGCCACCAAATAATTGTAGCATTTGGACAATTCCTCTCCCTTGGGCTTGAGCTCTTCTTCCCCAATAAGACACCTTTGGATAAGCGATTGAAGCCCATTGAGCTTATCATTGAACTCCTTGGTTTGAGATCTTGTTATGGGCCTCCTTGGAGTTTCTAAAGCTTCATCCTTGTCCTTCAATGGAGTAGAGCTTCCTTGGATGCTATCATTCCCCTCTTCTTGAAGAGAATTCGTCCTCGAATTCAAATCTGCATCAAAATGGGAAAGATCAGAAACATTAAAAGTAGCACTAACTTGGAACTCACCAGGAAGATCAAGTTTATAAGCATTGTCTCCAATCCTTTCAAGGACTTTGTATGGCCCA
>NW_006238938.1:3058599-3087734 GCF_000226075.1 Solanum tuberosum | reverse complement strand
TTTGACTAGTCTTCTCTCAAAACTTGGGCAGAAAGCAACTCTTGTTGTGGCTGATTCTTGGACTCTTCTTGACCTTATTTGCACGAAATTGGACCTTAAAATTCCTCATCTTGGACTTGAATTTGGGCCACCAAATAATTGTAGCATTTGGACAATTCCTCTCCCTTGGGCTTGAGCTCTTCTTCCCCAATAAGACACCTTTGGATAAGCGATTGAAGCCCATTGAGCTTATCATTGAACTCCTTGGTTTGAGATCTTGTTATGGGCCTCCTTGGAGTTTCTAAAGCTTCATCCTTGTCCTTCAATGGAGTAGAGCTTCCTTGGATGCTATCATAATCCTATTCAAGCTTAAGGTAGGTAATTCTTCTTGAGTTTTAGTGTTTTGGGAGTCATGTGTGTTATATGTGTTTTCCCATGATTTCCTTATGTTATGTATGTTCTTGATAGAATTCATGTTTATTAGAGGACGAATGTCCCTAAGGGGGAGATATTGTAACACCCCGGACTCTAGTAGGCTACACTAGAGCTGAACGTGGGGGTTAACGCTAAGGAAAATGGGAAAGGGCCTATCATACGTTGGAACTAGTCGAAGGAAAACATTGAGGTTGCCTTGAAGGACTTGGCGATGGGCAGTACCATCGCCAAAGTGCCTTGGCAGTTAGCCAAGTGGAGCTAGAGTCGCCCATTGGACTGCCTAGTGGGGACAAGGTTCTGGAAAATTGGGCGAGCTAGGTAGAGGATCTCCAACTAGGTTGGCGAATTGCCCAAAGGTTCCCCCTCATCAGCTAGTGGTTTGCCTCCATAGTGTGGCCCAATGGAAATTTCGGCGAGCCAAGGGACCACTTGGCGAGCTAAAACGTGCAGATATGCAATTTTTAAGAGGGAGTCTTAGGGGTCTTTTGTTATTTTCCCTAAATTGATACTACATTGTTTTACTCTTTCCCTAGTAAAGAATATACACTTTTTAGACTCAGAATTTCCCAAACTAAGTCTCCCTAGAATAAAAAAGAAAACCCCAAAGTTGATCTTCCCCAAATTATTTCTCTCTAGAAACTCAAAGAAGAAGAAGAAGCAGAAGATAGAAGTTGAAACTAGGGTTTCTACTCAAATTCCTTGGAATTCATCAATAAGGTATGGTAGCTCTTCATCCATGGATAGAATTCATCCATGGAGTCCCTCCAAACTAAATTTCAAAAATAGTGATTTCCCCAAAAGTTAGGGTTTGACTTCAATCTCATGGGTTCTTTTCAAAAAACGTTTCTAATGATTGATTTATGATGGATTATATTTGAATTGATGATTTATTGTTGATTTATGATGAAGTCCCCCAAGAACCCATGAAACCCCCATATTCTTCAATTATGAACTTGTTTGTTGATTATAGAAGAATGTTATGAATTTATGCAAGTAGTGATTGGATTACTTGAAATTGTGATTATATCCATGTCTAATGTAGTAATTATAGATTGGTTGATTGAATATGACCTATGGTCCTTGAAGGGGCAAAGTATGAGAATTATGCATGCTTAAGAGATTTCTGTATATGCTTTAAGAACACTTTGAGAGTGAAGTGTCCATGACTATGATAATGTTATTGTGTTGATTGAAAGGCTATTCTCATGAACACATAATGAACATGATGTGAAAGATTTTCTCACAATATGATGATCGTAAGGTTGAAAATCTATTCTCACTTGCTGAATCTATGAGTTATAGTATGAATTATGTTGAATTGAGTGTTAAGGCATTCTTTGATGCATATGAACTTAAGTCAAAAGCTTAGTATGTACACCGTAATAATTATGCTTAACACTGAGTAGATAATGAATATTTGATCGAAGCTCCCTGCTAGAAAGGGCAGGTTTCTAGAAAGTATCTCTTGAGATGGAAGCTCCCCCGTTAGAAAGGGTGGGTTTCCTGTAACAATCTCCCTTATCCCATAAACTATGTGCCCCCATTGGTCTTTAGCTAGTGGATCCACCTTAAACCTAATATGTGATAGTCTTACCTTAGGCAAGTACGAAAACCCTTTTCGGTGTATGTAACATCGGATGCCATATTTAGCTCACATGGTCTGTGTCTGATAAGGTTTATTCCCACTATGATAGGAATATGGACAAGAGTATGAATTATGAACTATGGTTACTCAATGCATTGCACAAATAGACTTCAAAGAGTATTTATGGTATACTTCTCCTATGATATGATGATTTATGTAATGAACACACTTATGACTTATGCTTTTTCCACTATCTTGAACATGATGTTTTAACTTAGTAAAATTGCATGCATTCAACTAAGATTTCCTTTTTAGCATGTCTTCACGATTTTATGCATGGCTATCATAATTAGTGAATTTTGCTATAACCCATATTTTCCTACATTTTCCCCAAGTGTAGGGTCCGGTTCTCAAGGTTGTCCCTATTGTGGCTATAGCTTGGAATTGATCATTGTACTTGCTTGTTTTGTGAGTCCTCATGATTTGAGGAGGAATTTCACCATTGTAGTTTCATTCTTTTATTTTTGTTGTGTTGGGGCTGTGACCCTATTTTGACTCAAGTATTGTAATGGATGGCTAATTGAGACAAGTCTAGATTTCCACTTTTCTCTATAAAGATTTTGGACTTGAAATGTGTTTTACTCTTTAATGTTCTTTACTTATGTTATGTTATGCTAAGTGGCTTGTGCTAGGCCATTCGGGGTCTAGTTCTCTATGTTACATCTAGGGTGTACCCCTGCGTCGTGACAAACTAAAAGAAAACTCTAACTCTCAAACTTCAGGATCAGAACTCTTCACTCTACATTAAAATTTTCAATTTATAGTTGTTCAATTTTTGGCTTGAAATGTCATTGGGCGAAGTAAGCGGCGCCTCATCAACCAGATCAGCGATTCTCCCTCCACTCCCTTCCATATTCAATTTTCCTTGGCCATCAGTCCTCTAATTCCTGTAACTTTGGGTTATCAAGGTTGCCATCGCGGAGTCGTTAGGCGATTCACTGACTGCCCATTCCTTTCGCCAAATTGATTCTTCCCTAGGGCTTGCACGCTGGGACTTAGGCGACCTAAAGAGCCGCTCGGTGGTTTGCTTAGTGATCTTGGCAATCACCATGATCGCTTTTCTTCACTTTGTAGGCTTGTTAGTTGCTTTTTGTTAGCTAGTGTCCTTTCCTTGCTCCTTAGATTTTAATCCTACAAATCAACACTTTAACATCAGTTTAGAGCATAAATTAGGCATTTGAGGACACTTATTCCATTAAAACAAAGCCCTAAATGAGTTGAAATGTCGGACTCATCACCTTGTTTTGTTAGGATTAATTGTAGGTTTGAAGTGAATATTGAATGAATTGGGCTGATTATAAGTCATTGGTCATAATTTCTTTGATTTTTTCCTTTCTTCCCTGAAATTATTTTGAACTTCTAACTTAATAAGTAATACAAAATATGTTATAAGATGATAGCTAATAATTAACATTAAAAATATTAATATTACACATTTATTTTAATGTAAAATATAGATACAAAACATCCATTTACAATTAATTTAATATGTACGAAACTTGGAATAAGATGAAGACAATCGATTATTTAAGGAAAAGAGGTATGAAAAGTGATAATAGTAATTTTGATAATAAAACATCTAATTTTAGTAGATATAGCAAAAATAGTTGTGACAAAAATATAATTTGATAGATTACTAAATTAGAAGCTCGAAAATAATGAATTAGAAGAAAAGAGCATCAAAATTGGGTGTCCACAGCTTCCCCCTCTTTGATCAAAGACAATGTAAGTATAACTCCCAGGGCAAGCGGTTATTACCCATTAGCCTTTATGTTGATCATGGAGGCGATTACCTATGATCCTTATGTGATAATGTGGAGGCAAATGCCTACATTAGACACTAAAATAGATATGGAGGCGAATGCCTACATGAGACACTAAAATAGATATGGAGGTGAATACCTATATAACATTAAAATGAACATGGAGGCGAATACCTATGATTCATTAATATGTATGACTAGAGGTGATTACCCTTGTCTTTATGATTCCATGATATGTATGGCTTGAGGTGAGTACCCTTGTCCTTCATGATGAACTAAACATGTATTCCTTGAGGTGATTGCCCTAGCTTTTATGAACATGAGCATGACTTGTTTGGAGTTGTAGCTTAGTAGGCCCCCCAACACATGCATGACTAGAGGTGATTCCCCTTGTGTTTATGATGTTAAGAGATGATAAACGTGAATGATGAACCTAAAATGTCTATCTTAGCATGGGTATGATTATGGGGTCTTGTTCATGCATGGCACAAGCTTTCCTTAAGGTGACTCATGAAGTGTTCCTCTTATGTGATGTATTCTTAGATAGGATTGTGCTAGAGTTGCCTTCCTTGTTATGTCATGATTGACTAAAGGTTAGATATTCCCTTGGGTATGAGAATAAGCTAAGAATGAGACCAAATGAATGGTAAGTATGAATATGGTGACTTCAAGGTTATGCTTAGTGTGAATGGTATTATGGAATGTCATTCATGCATTGCACAAGTATGCTTTGAGGTTACTTAGGAGTATGGTTCTCTTATAATATGAAAGCCTAGGTCTTGACTATGCATATAGACTATGATTAAGATAGCCAGAAAGGATACTTGGCTTGGATGATATTATGGGGTCTTATTCATGCATTGCACAAATATGCTTTGAGTTTACTTAAGAGTGGTCTTATTATGATATGTATGAGTAAGAGTTGAATAATGCTTATATGATGTTTATGTCAGACACTTTCCTTATGATTATGATATTGTCTCTTATCATTATAGTTTATGTTGCATGAAGTATTTCAGATGATTATGGATTATTTCTTATATTGACTAACCTTATACTATGCTCTTATTATGTTATGTTATCTAACATATTTAGTACATTTTGTACTAACGCATACTTTGCCTACATTCTAATCAAATGTACGATTTGGAGATTTGAGTTCCATTCCTGAGGATAGGTTTCTAAGGAGCAAACGAGTTGAAGATTTGGTGAGTCCTCATAGCTTCGAGGACAAACCACTATTTCCTTTATGTCTTTTATTGTCATGTTTTGAGACTATTGTATGAGCTATATCCCAAGAGTTTATTCAAAAAATGTATTAGATGGTTTAAGATAATATTAAAGAGTAGCGCTTGCTTTTATAGAAGACTTCGATTGTATGGATAAAGTTTTTAAAATTTCCATACTTATCTGTTATCTTATTTTATTATATGCTAAAGGAATTGTATGAGACCTCTTTAGGGTCAAGTACGTCGTGTTACTTCTAGGGTGTACCCCTAAGTCGACACACAACTTATCGCCACTTGTCCACTCGGTACGAAGCTTAACTTCCAAAGAATAATTATTAATCCTATTAGTCTTAGCTCCTAAAGGAACATGGGTAATCACTTCTTGTCCTTACACATGGGTAATCGCCTCTTGTCTCACAATAGAGATCATGGGTAATCGCCTCATGCCTCAACACTAGAATAGATCCTTACTTATTGGTTAATTTAAGGTGAGAAGACTGATAAAAGCACAATTACATGTCATGATCCAAGGCTAGCCCCTAGATACGACATGGCATACTCTACCCCGAAGAGGTCTAATACAAGCCTCATAGCATTTTTTGAACATAAGAACAAAGAAAAATATAGAAGAATTAAAAACTTTCCTTTACAATCGAAGACATTTTTCAGTAAAAAGCAAGCGGAAGACTTTCTAGACTTTGTACACTATGTCTCAACCCATCTAATATTTTGAAGATACTACATTGGGACTTAGCCCATACAAAAGCTTTAACATAAACTAAAAGACATAAAGGGAACATAATGGGTTTTGTCCTCGAAACTATGAGGACTCTCCAAGTCTTCATCTTCAAGCACCTTAGAAACCTATCCGTCAAGCATAGAACACCAATATATCCAAACCCTACACTTTGGTAAAAAGGGAGAAGAATGGGGTTACCACATTAGATGTACTAAGTATGGAAGCCATGCAAAAACATGCTTAAAACATACATTTATTTGGAAGTCATTCTTTTATGCAATTTTGGTAAAACTTCATGTACATTGATTAAAGAGGCATAATATAAGTCACAACCAACCTTCAAGTCATATTTTCACAATTGAACACAATCAACATATAAACCTTTACATTCACCTTACGCCTTCACCTCAACTAACCTTCAAGCTATACCTTGTGCAATGTATGGATAGCGTCCCATACCACCACCCACGCCAAGGTACCATCTTAAGGTCACCAAAAGTGAAATTACCATTCATCCTTTCCACCTTTACACAATATAGCAAGGAAGAAAAATAAACATTATATAAGTCACATCATCACATTAAGACCAACATCTAAGACGATTTTAAGTCATACTTGCGCAATGTGCGAGTAGCATCCCATACTACTACTCACACTAAGTACTCATTTGAAGTCACCATAAGCAAGGCACATTTATATACAAGAAGTCATGAGAAGGAAGTAACTCATAATGCAATCCAAGTATAACATGCATCATTACATTTAAGCATATAAGGGTCAACATTCTTCATTAACTCCATTTAGAGGAATTTCATTCATTAGACATTAGATCAACATTCTCATTAACTTCTTCCTAGGAGGACATTCAAACAATAGTCATTAAGGATTAGAGAACTCACTATGATCCTCTCAAAGCCTACTCGTGCAATGCATGGATGGCATCCTATACAAACACCCACATTTCATAGAACTCCTCAAGAAACCATAATGCACATCTCACATGATGGGTATAAGCGTTTAACCGCCATAGACCATGCAAGCTAGATATGGAATTCGGTGTCTTGCCTCCACACCGAAAAGAGGTGGTCTCCTTGCCTAAGGAAGACCAGTAATATTAACTTGGATTGAATTGAATCCACTGGCTAATATCCTATGCGGGCACATAGTTATGGGATAGGAAGATGTTCATTGGAACCCTAGCGTAACGTTGGAAGAGTTTCCGTCTTACCATATTCACTCAGTGCTTAGCCTACATTCCCATAGAGTATTTAAATCACATTATAACATTGTACTTCAGAGGGCCACCAACATTAGGCCTACCAATCCAAAGCACATACTCATGAAAGGTCACCACTATTAGGTATACCGATTCAATGTATATTAAGGATATCTGATTGATCTTCCTAGAAAGGGCCACCACTATTAGGTCTACCGTTTCAAGGTTCATCATCTTCCACAAGAAGGAGGCCACCACCATTAGGTCTACCGCTTCAAGGTTTAACATTCACATTGGTTTCTATAGTCATCATGAAGGGCCACCACCATTAGGTCTACCAGTTTAAGACATCATCTAAAATATCTCATTAGTCATTTATAGAAGGCTACCAATATTAGGTCTACCAACTCAAGACATTCATTCATTCATTCATTCATGAAAAGGCTACAAACCTTAGGTCTACCAATTCTAAGTCATCAACACATTCATTAGTCATTTATGAAAGGGCTACCAATAATAGGCCTATCGATTCATGATCATTAAGACATTAAGTCAAGATACATTCATTATTCAAGAAAAGGATGCCTAAGCCTACCCATTCAAGATACTTCATTCATAATCACATTCATCATTACAAGAAAAGAATGCCTTAGCCTACCAATTCAAGATATTCAAAATTACATTATAGAACCCTTCACATTCCATCATCAACATTAATGAGTGTTAAAATAAAATATGCTTTCAATGACAACTCATTTACATTCTATACAAGATCATCGTTCTATCATTGAAATCACATGCATATCCTTCACATTATGCATAGTAAGTAATCACCTCCACTTTTCAAGTTGATCAACATCCTTAGCACAATTCTACTTCAATATGTAATTATGTCATAAATTGCCCTTTCACGGCCATGATCAAAAGTCACCAACACACCAACAATTTACTACAATTAAGACATGTATAATGATACAATTCAACAATCTAAATCAATCTAGGCATAATCCATCAACATTCATTCATTATTAACAAACCCACTTCATAAGGCACAATTTAGGAATTTAGAGAAATCATTGGTTCATAGAGTATTTCCATCATAAATCATCAATTAAACACCAATTCACTCATAATTTGTCATTAGAAACCATTTGAAAATGTTTGGTGAAAAAACCTATGAGATTGAGTGAAACCCTAGATTTTCCATACTTTGAAATCACTTTGGATTTGGCTCCTTGAATGAAAAATTAGACAAGGATCAAGACCACCACATCTTGCTATTGATTCCCACCGAAAATCCTTTAAAAACCTTGAAGAATTTGACCTTGGAAGTTTGAAGTCTTCAACTTTTATGGAGGTTTCTAGAGAGAGACGTTTGGATGGAAGGTTTTAATTTAGGGTTTTGAAATAATGAGATGTTCTATAGAGTTTAACACTTTTAATACTCTTAAAATATGTTAATAACTCCAAAATAACCGTCCAAACACTAAACTAGCCAAGGGAGGAATTTACTAAACCGCCCTTGGCTTGGCCGAAAATTTGACAAATTGCAAGTCCAACTCATGCCCTAGACTCACGAACCGTGAGTCCATTGACGGCCCATGTTGTTGGTCCATGGTCTGGGGCTGTAGCTTGGTTTGGGGCCCGTTGACCTACGGAGGCCATCCACGAGACATGGATGGACCGACGGGGTGTGGACCCCTTTCGTGGGCCACTTCATTTTTCGGCAGTCTTGGTTTTCCTTGGGGTCTTGGGGATTAAGCTTAGGGTCCTTCTCAAGGACACCTAGGTTGGCCCATGGGGAGTCATACCTTGATGTTTAACCCCTAAAGCCCTCAACCATATCACGGGACAACATAGAACACCCTCAAACCTCACACCAAATTCAAACACACACATGTTAGGCTCTAGTTTCACTTATTCGATTTACGGGTCATTACATTATCTCCCACTTAGAAACATTTGTGCTCTAATGACACTTAAAACACATTAGGGAAATCGACTCACGACTAGCAGCCCATCATGCATGCAATATAAAAAAGAATGCACTAAACTCGGAGGAAACCTCAACTCCACATCAAACCAACTCCATGCAATTCAACAAAGTAGGAACTACTTCTACAAACTCATTATGCATCGAAACTTTAATGTTTCTCATTACATTGGAGGCATTGCCTTCTGCATCTCACATCATGCTCATAATAACATCATTAAGCAGATAATGCAATTTTTTCATAAAAACACATTTAGGCATGTTCAACATTTAACCTAATGAAGCATATAAGAAATTCATAGTTAATTTACATTAGCATGAGCAACAATAAATCATGGAAACTCATTTTCTCATTCAAACTAGAATTCATCAAGAACATGCATAAACATGGAAACACAATGTCACACATGAATCCAAAAACATGAAACAACCCAAAAAGGAATTCTTTGTCTTAGGCTTCAATAGGCACATAAAGGAACAGGTAAGGATATCGGAACCCTTAACGACTTTACCACTCAACATACCATCCCCCACTTACGAGTAAACCCAACTACGACTTACCATGAACACCACAAAGGAACCTTAATCCAGATATCTACAACTTACAAGAAGCCATCAACATACCGGTGCTTTTAAACTAGGAATGTTCTTATTAAGCAACCATTCCCCACAAATAACCTTACCAACAACACCAAGGTCTCATATGAGTCTACCACACCGGGTCTAAACTCCTAAACTCACTACACTTCATAAGGTGAGAATCAAGCAAGCCTAACTCATGAACATTAAGGACACTCAAATACTTACCATTTAGGCACTTTATCCCCCACTTGGGAGGAAGCTTATACTAGATCTTTCAAACTTCACTTCTTTCCATTCTAAGGTCGGAGCAAGACATCACTAAACCTTCATACTCATCACAGCTAGGCATTTCTAAAACACCTCATTTCACTAACTCTTTCAACATACCTCAAAACTCATCATAACCTTCTACCAACATCACACATAACCATAAAGCAACCCATTCATACTAAAGTCAACATCACAATCTTCCATCTCAACTTTATCAAGTCACATAGCCATAGTTGGCATCACAACCAACCTTCCTCCCTTATACTTTCTAACATACTCCTTTCAAGAGGTCACACACTAAAGACCATCGGAAAGGAACAAGAGAGAGACATTATAGAGTTGAACTCTATGACATGACTTGAAGAATGAAGAAGTGAAACTTTCTTAACACCCAATAGACTCCTATTCATAATGTGGCGTGCTTCACATTATGAACAAGACTATATTAGATGTGGTTTGAGACAACCTAGGACCATTCCAAAATCTTGTGCTCTAATACAATGTTTGTCACGACACAAGGCTAGCCCCTATATGCGACACAGCCTACTCGACCCTAGAGGGGTCTAATAAAAGCCTCATAGCATTTCTTGAACATAAGAACATAGGAAAATAGAGAATAAATAAAAACTTTCCTTTACAATTGATGTTTGCATAATCAAGACATAACTTCCAATGCAAGTGTCTACGATCGTACATTAGTAAAGTTACCCAACCAAGGGTTGGGGTCGAGTCCCAAGGAAGTGAGCTTGAGAATTAATAGACAAATACAATTAAGTTCTAATTAGTCATAGCTAAAGAAAAACCATTATCGAATATAAACATGTTAAATCTAAAGGGTGACGCAAGCGTCAATTATCAATGGGGTTTTGTGACAAGTAAGCAAAAACAACAAAAATGCAAAGAGTGCTAATCAAGGAGAAAGAATTCTTGGGATGTGATAGGAATACACGATAGACTAAACTATTGGGTACATGCTTTTGATAATAAATCCGTTGAATATTTGTGACTAGGTTAGACTATAGTGGGGGTAAATTCTCTCTTGAGCAACTTACCCCGAATCAAATGGGTTCCTCTCGGACACCCACTTGCCGCATGAAAAACAACCTCCGCCTTAGCCCACTCACTCTCTTGAGCTGAGTGTGTGGGAGAAGGACTAGGGTTCACTCTCTCGAGCTGAAGCTCATGTCGACCCAATCGCACTGACCATCAATTTAGTAGTCTTAGTTTTACGACCACTCTCTTGAGCAAGCTGAAAACACAAAGGTGAAATCGCATTTGCAACTACAATTTCATTAAGTTCCACCACAACTACTAAACGAAATCACATTTACACAACAAATAAACCATCAACAAACAAGACCCAATAGATAATCTAACCCATATTCACAAAATCACACCCTAAGAATTTGGGGTTTTAAGCAAGGCATGTAAAAGAGATAGAAATTTATACCAATATGAGTTTGCATTCAAATGGGTATGAAGATTTAAGTCTTAAAACCAGAAAAGAGTGAAGAATCCACAAGACCTAAGTCAAAATTCTTTGAGTTGAAACCCTTTGAATCTTCAAGTTCTTCAAAACCCTCTCCAAACTTAGAACTCAAAATTCTATGTTAAAAATTATATATTAAAAATATGATGTTAATCTACAACTCTCAATGAGTATTTATAGTTTTCAAAAATCTATGCTGCAGCGGATCATTCGGTGTCGTACGTCAAGATCGTCGATCAACTCGGCGATCCGCCCTTTGGTAGGTTCCATCGCCGTCTTGCTCTATCCTTCAGCATCGTCGTATTTTGGATCATTAGGCAACATAGTACTGCTTCATGGAATTGCTTAGCGATACGCCAACTACTCCTTTTCACCGTCGATCTGATTCTTTCCTTCAGGACTCAGCACACTTGAACAAAAGGCGAGGATAAGACCTTTTGGCGACTCGCCGAACCCATTCGGCGATTCTCAGATCTTCATTTCGTCGTTCTTTAGGCTGCCTTTGTTCCTTTTTGCTAAGTAGTGTCCATGCTTTCCCTCAAACTCCAAATACCTGAAACTTAAGGGTTCTCATCAGATATTGAGACAAAATATGCATTTGAGGACACTAATTCTATCAAAACATAGCCCTAAATGAGTCCAATTTGTGGACTCATCAACAATCGAAGACAGTTTTCATTAAAAAGCAAGCGGAAGACTTTCTAGACTTTGTACACTTCCTCAACCCATCTAATACTTTGAAGATACAACATTGGGACTTAGCCGATACAAAAGCTTTAACATAAACTAAAAGATATAAAGGGAACATAATGGGTTTTGTCCTCGAAACTATGAGGACCCACCAAGTCTTCATCTTCAAGCACCTTAGAAACCTATACTTCAAGCATAGAACACCAATATCTCCTAACCCTACACTTTGATAAAAAGGGGAAAGAATGGGGTTAGCATATTAGATGTACTAAGTATGAAAGCCATGCAAAAACATGCTTAAAATGGACATTTATTTGAAAGTCACGCTGCTTTTATGCCATTTTGGTAAAACTTCATGAACATTGATAAAAGAGGCATAATATAAGTCACAACCAACATTCAAGTCATATTTTCACATTTGAACATAATCAACATATAAAACTTTACCTTCACCTCAGGTAACCTTCAAGCTATACCTTGTGCAATGTATGGATAGCGTCCTATACCACCACCCACACCAAGGTAGCACCTTAAGGTCACCAAAAGTGAACTTACCATTCATCCTTTCAACCTTTACACAATAAACCATTAATAGACATAAACTTTATATAAGTAACATCATCACATTAAGACAAACATCTAAGATGACTTTAAGTCATACTTGTGCAATATGAAAGTATCATCCCATACTACTACTCACACTAAGTACTCCTTTGAAGTCACCATAAGCAAGGCACATTGATATACAACAAATCATGACAAGGAAGTAACTCATAATACAATCCAAGTATAGCATGCATCATTACATTTAAGCATATAACGGTCAACATTCTTCATTAACCCCATTTAGAGGACTTTCATTCATTAGACATTATATCAACATTCTCATCAACTTCTTCCTAGAAGGACATTCAAACAGTAGTCATTAAGACTTAGAGAACTCACTATGATCGTCTCAAAGCCTACTCGTGCAATGCATGGATGGCATCCCATACTACAACCCACACTTCATAGAATAGAACTCCTCAAGAAACCATAATTAACATATCACATGATGGGAATAAGTGTTTAACCAACACAGACCATGCAAGCTTGACATGGAATCCGGTGTCCTGCCCCCACACAGAAAAGAGGTGGTCTCCTTGCCTAAGGAAGACCGGTAATATTTTCTTGGATTGAATTGAATCCACTGGCTAATATCCTATGCGGGGACATAGTTATGGGATAGGAAGATGTTTATTGAAACCCTAGCCTAACGTTTGGAGAGTTTCCATCTTACCATATCCACTCGGTGTTTAGCCTACATTCCCATATACTATTTAAATCACATTATCACATTGTACTTCAGAGGGCTAGCAACATTAGACCTATCTACACAAAGGACATACTCATGAAAGGTCGTCACCATTAAGTCTACTAATTCAAGTTATATTAAGGATAGCTCATTGATCTTCCTAGAAAGGGACACCACCATTAGGTCTACCGTTTCAAGGTTCATCATCTCACACAAGAAAGAGGCCACCACCATTAGGTCTACCGCTTCAAGGTTTAACATTCACATTGGTTTGTAGACTCATCATGAAGGGCCACCACCATTAGGTCTACCATTTTAAGACAGTCTAAAATACCTCATTAGTCATTTATAGAAGGCTACCAACATTAGGTCTACCAACTCAAGACATTCATTCATTCATTAATGAAAAGGCTACCAACCTTAGGTCTATCAATTCTAAGTGATCAACACATTCATTAGTCATTTATGAAAGGGCTACCAATATTAGGCCTACTGATTCATGATCATTAAGACATTAAGTCAAGATACTTTCATTATTCAAGACAAGAATGCCTAAGCCTACCCATTCAAGATACTTCATTCATGATCACATTCATCAATACAAGAAAAGGATACCTTAGCTTACCAATTCAATATATTCAACATTACATTATAGAACCCTTCACATTCCATCATAAACTTTCATGAATGTTAATTGAGAATATGCTTTCTATTACAACTCATATACATTCTATACATGATCATCGTTCTATCATTGAAATCACATGGATATCCTTCACATTATGCATAGTAAGTAAACACCTCCACCTTTCATGTGGATCAACATCCCTAGCACAGTTCTACTTCAACATGTAATTCGGTCATAAATTGCCGTTTCAAGGCCATGATCAAAATTCACCAACAATACCAACAATTTACTACAATTAAGGCATGTATAGTGATACAATTCAACAATCTAAATCAATCTAGGCATAATCCATTAACATTCATTCATTATCAACAAATCTACTACACAAGGAACAATTTAGAAATTTAGAGAAATCATGGGTTCATAGAGTATTTTCATTAAAAATTATCAATTAAATACCAATACAATCATAATTTGTCATTAGAAACCATTTGAAAACGTTTGATGAAAGAACCTATGAGATTGAGTGAAACCCTAGACTTTTCATACTTTGAAATCACTTTGGATTTAGCTCCTTGAATGAAAAATTAGACAAGGATATAGACCAGCATACCTTTCTATTGATTCCCCACGAAAATCCTTTGAAAACCTTGAAGAATTTGACCTTGGGAGCTTGATGTCTTTACCTTCTACGGAGGTTTCTAGAGAGAGACTTTTGGAGGGGAGGGGAGGTTTTGATTTGGGGTTTTGAAATAATGAGATGTAAAATAGAGTTTAACACTTTTAATACTCTTAAAATATGTTAATAAGCCCAAAATAACCGTCCAAGCAGTTAACTAGCCAAGGGAGGAATTTACCAAACCACCCTTGGCTTGGCCGAGAATTTGATAGATTGCAGGTCTAACTCACGCCCTAGACTCACGGACTATGAGTCCATTGACAGACTGTGTTGTTGGTCCATGGTCTGGAGATGCAGCTTGGTTTTGGTCCCCTTGACCTACGGAGGCCATCCACAGGGCGTGGATGGACCTACGGGGCGTGGACCCCTTCCATAGGTCACTCCATTTTTGGGCAGTCTTGGTTTTCCTTGAGGTCTTTGGGGTTAAGCATATAGAGAATACAGGGCGGTCCATGGGGAGTCATACCTTGATGTTTAACCCCTAAACCCCTCATCCATAGCTCTGGACAACATAAAATACCCTCAAACCTCACACCAAACTCAAACACACACACGTCAGGCTCTAGTTTCACTTATTCGAATTACGGGTCGTTACATTACACCTCATCGAGTACTAGGTGTAGGCGATCGTAATCTAGTATAAAACGCAATGAAGAGTTGGGGTCGAACCCACAGGGAGTGGTACAAGTTCAAATTCAGTTATGAAGTTGTAAATGTGGTCTAATCGGTTATAGGAAAAAAATTATCGAAAACATTTAGGTAAATATAAAGAGGTGACACAAATGTCAGATGGGCGAATTGGTTTGTCAATAAAGAACTAAAATAATTGCGAAACAGGGCAAATAATAAGTATAGAGGAATTTTGTCACGACTTATGGGTACCCCCTTGATGTTACAAGGTGTATAAGACCGCAAGATGCCTCATACAAGCCACTTAGAATATCATAACATATAAAGTAATAGAAATGATGCTGAAATTTAAAACATTTTTTAATACAATCGAATTATTTATAAAACGAGCGGAAGTCTAACATGCTTGACTCAAACCATCTAAACAACATGAATAAAGACTTGGGTCACAACCCATACAATAGTCCAAGACATAATATGAAAGACATATAAGAAAGTGGTGATCACATCCTCGAACACAATGAAGACTCACCAAATCTTCCTTCCTTGATCAGTTTTGAACGTAGCCACGAGTGTGAGTCTCAATGTCTTGGACCCTATATTTTATAAGAATGTAGGCAAGAGTATGCGTTAGTACAAACATGTATTAAATATGATAGCTAGCAAAACAACATAAACATAATGGTTAGTCAACACAAACCATAAGCATAATCAATGAACATAAATAATCGTCATAATAAGAGAGGAATACTTCTCAAGCAACCTTACTCATCCTTAGTCAAGACTTGGGTCATCCACCTCTAGTCAAGCTAACCTTATGGAAGGCATCACAAGCAACTATCCAAGCTATTCATTCTTCACAACATAATTCACATTATTCATAGCTACTTTTAAGGACATTGGAATTCGCCTCCTTGCCTAACTTGCAAAGGCTAATGGTATTCGCCTCTTGTCTTACTTAGTTTTAGATAATGGGTACTCACCTCCACAATCACATCATATGACACAAGTACTCGCTTCCACATCATTTGATAAGGAGCATGGATACTCTCCTCCATGTCCATTCATCATAGTAAGAACTTGGGGAATCTCCCCTTGTTCAATTAGAAGGAGTAAGGGAATCACCTCATATCCTTTTCATATGGAGGTCAAGGGTAATTGCCTCTAGCCTCATCAATTACATAATATTTTTGTCTAGATTCATTTTAGGTGAGCAATCCTTTCAACCTAGAATCATTCTTGTGACTAAACCTTTCACATTCATACATTCAAACCTAAGCAATTAATGTGGGAAGTATCCCTTCAACAACAATAACATAGATTACCAACAATTCACATCATAAGATTTACTCTCATAGCCCTACACCTCATGATCATCTAAGATTTATTCTCAAGCAATTCTAATAATAACTTATCAATTCTATAATGACAAGCTTAAATCCATAAAGTTTTCCTTCGTGGCTTCAACCCAATTATATCAATTCTAGGTTAGAATCATGGAAAAGGAATTGGTACTTGTAATTTCACTCTAAAAACATGTAATTCTATCAATTCTAGTTCAAAAAATCAAAATGCACTCAATTGGATCAACAATCATCATAACCCACAACATTGGAAGAAACCTTAACTAGAATTGGGGAATTCTTCATCAAATTGGGAAAATTCTAGGGGACTCCATGGATGGAAGGAATCCATGGATTAAAAGCCATCATAGATTGATTACAAAGCCCTCAAAATCTTGAATATTGGAGACTTGACTTGACCTTAGCTTCAATTTCTTCCTTCTTCTACCAACTTCTGGAGAGAGAATTTTTTAGAGGAGTTTGGGGTTTTCTTTTGGGATTTGAAGGAATGACTTGAATGGGGGATTTTGGGGGTTAAAAAAAAATACTTATATAGGTATTCTAGACTTAAGCAAAACGACACCACTTCAATTTAATTAATACCAGAAAATACCCTTAAGTCCTGCACTAAGATGCTCGGGTCTCCACCCACGAGACCCCGCTGACGGACTGTAGATGGACCTATAGTCCGTCCTACTCAAGCGTGGTCTGGACAGAGAGTTTTGGGCCACCAACAGTTCCCCTAGTTGTGGGTCGTGGACCCATCGACGGGGTGTGGGTCCTGGTGTGGTTCCCTACCTTAGGCAATCTTGTTGGTGCCCATCCATGTACCCATGGTTGGTTCTTGTGGGGTGGCACCTTGCAGACCTAGCATGCTATGCCCTCTATTTTGAATCCGAGGTGTTATATTATCTCTCCCTTGGGATCATTCATCTTGAAATGCCGTTCTAGACACCTCTTAAAGGAACCAACTATAGTCTAGCAGCCCATCAAGCATGCAACAGATCACAATGCACACAAAATTAAGGAGGAAACATAATCTCCAAGACAAACATACTCAATGCACTATAAGGAAGTAGTATTTACATCTAACAACCCAATATGCACGAAAATTTTCAAACTTCTTACTTCAAGGAGGTACTATTATCTCCAAACTTAAAAGCATGCTCAACACAATCTCATGGAGCCTATATGAAATCATTACTCAAAGCACATAATCAAGGAGAAAATTTCCAATCCAATTCAAGGCATGTTCAACAATTCATCTCATGAAGTCTATAGGCAACTCATACTCAACACACAACAACATGAGGAAAAGAAATAACTAAGTCATTTCTTTCAAAACTTAAGCTTTTTCATGAACATACATATAATGAAATCATGGAAACACATACAACACACATGAATTCTAAACATAGAACAAACCTAGAGGAAATTCATTACCTCAAGCTAAAATAGGAGTATAAGGAAAAATATGAGGATATGGGACTTCATATGAGGCCTCCCAATTAGCACCCTCATCTAGTTGGTTCCTCAAAAAAACCTTCACGGAAGCTATTTCATTATTTCTCAATTTCGTAACTTATTAGTATAAAATCTCAACCGGAACTTCCTCATATGAAAGTCTCTCATCAACTCCCAATCCTTCAAGGGAAACTATGGATGTCGGATCTCCAACACACTTCTTAAGCATAGAGACATGGAAAATGGGATGCACGATTGCCAACTCATTTGGCAAATCTATCTCATAAGAAACTTTACCCATACACCTCAAAATTTGATATGGGCCTACGTATCGGGGACTAAGGTTCCCTTTCTTCCCAAATCTCATTATGCCCTTCATGGGTGAGATTTTCAAGTTGACCCAATTACCAATCTCAAACTCAAGGTCTCTCCTTCTAACATCAGCATAGGACTTTTGTCGGCTTTGGGTTGTTATCAAACTCTATCTAATGAGCCAGACTTTCTCCATAGCCTCATAGACCAATTCGGGTAAGATCAAGGCAACTTCACCCACTTCAAACCAACCTATATGAGATCTACACCTCCTACCATAAAGAGCCTCAAAGGGGGCAATACCAATACTAGAATTGTAGCTATTATTATAAGTGAACTCTATTAATGGCAAGTGATCATCCCAACTTCTCTTGAAGTTGATGAAACATGCTCTAAACATATCCTCTAAAGTTTGGATTTTTCGCTTCGCTTGCCCATCGGTTTGTGGGTGAAAAGTCGTGCTAAGCTTCACTTTTGTGTGAATAACCTTTCTGAATGATTTCCAAAATTGAGAACTAAACTTAGTACCTTTATCTGAGATAATGGACAAGGGCACACCATGCAATCTTACCATTTCCCTCAACTATAACTTCACATAGTCTTCCGCCGCATAAGATACCTTGATGAGAATGAAATGAGCCAATTTCATCATTTATTCGAATATAACCTAAATCGAATCATATTGGTGCCAAGTACATGACAACCCTACAATAAAGTCAATATTCAAATCTACCCACTTCCAAGTAGGAATTCTAATATCTAGGGATAAAACTCCTGATTTCTGATGCTCAACCTTCACTTGTTGGCAATTTTGACACTTGGCCAAAAATTCCACAAAATCCTTCTTCAAACCATTCCACCAATAGACTTCCCGTAAATCACAGTACATCATGGTGGCTCCTTGGTGAATGGCATACCGAGAACTATGAGCTTCAGCCAAAAAGTGTTCCCTTAAGTCATTAACATTCGGAACACATAATCGACCTTGGTACCTAAGCACTCAATCTCCCCCTTAGGAGAAAACCTCAACGGACTTCTTGTGTTACCTAAGCACTCAATCTCCCCCTTAGGAGAAAACCTCAACGGACTTCTTGTGTACCTCCTCTTTCAATTCTTCCAAAATTGGATCAAGACTTTGCTTGGCTTTCACATTCGCCACAAAAGACGATCTGGAACCATTGTGAGCCATAACTCCACCTTTGGTGGAATCCACTAGTTGAACACCTAATCGAGCCAATCTATGCACATCTCGAACCAACTATTTCTTTTCCTCATCAATATGAGCCATAATTCCCATAGTCAATCGACTAAAAGCATCCACCACCAAGTTAGCTTTGTCGGGGTGATAAAGAACACTAATGTCATAATCCTTCAATAATTCAAGCCACTTTTTTTGGAAAATATTGAAGTCTTTCTGACTAAAAACATATTGCAAGCTCTTGTGATCAGTAAACACATCAACATGAACTCTGTACAAATAGTGTCTCCAAATTTTTAGACCAAGTACGACCGTCGCTAACTGAAGGTCGTGAGTACGATAATTCTTCTCATGAGCTTTAAGTTGCCTTGAGGCATAGTGTAACACTTTGGAAAACTAGTATGTTAAACAATATCTTGACGTGAAAGTTAGAGTCATAAACGTACCTCCCCATACCTTAAAATATAGGGTTACGTGTTAGAATGTCAAGGTACGACCCCCAAGGATCAACCATGGGTCCTTGAGGAGAACCCTTAGAAGGCTGCCTGGGTAATGACACACGAGGGCAACCCACACCCCGTAGGTCATTCCACGCCTCGTGGGTGAGGACTATAGGTCAAGGCCCCAGGAACCATGTCCCAGAACCCGAACCATGTCCCAGAACCCCCACCATGGGACTACATTTTGGCAATCGGGTGTAGGGGTATTTTAGGGGTTTTCATTTTTAATTAATATTAAGTGACATCGTTTTACACTAAATTAGAATACTACATAATTTTTTTAACTAACTAAAATAATTCATCTTCCTCACAATTCCAAAATCCCAAATCAAAACAAACTTTTCCCAAAAATTCTCTCACTATGAACTTCAAGGAAGAGGAAGAAGAAGAAAGTGAAGGATAGAATTGAAGAAGAAATATTTTCTACTCAAATTTGTTGGAATTCATAGCCAAGGTATGGTAGCTCTTCATCCATGGATAGAATTTATCCATAATCCCTAATTTCAAAGCTAGAAATCCCAAAAGTTAGGGTTTGACTTCAATCTCACGGATTCCATTAAAATTCATTTTTAATTATTGGATTATGTTTTATTATTGATATATTGATGGTTATATATGGTTTTAAGTTGAATTCCCCAAGAATCCATGAATTCCCCAAGAATCCATGAATTCCCCTATTTTCCCAATTTGGATCTCAAAGTGTGGGTGTTGATTGATACAAGTAGAATATGATAGAATTATGAATGTAGTAATTGAACTACTTGAGTTATATTATCATCCATGTCTAATGTAGTAATTCTAGATTTGTTGATGGAGTAGCATCTATGGTCCTTGTAGGGCAAAGTATGTGAATTATGCATGATTATGAGATTTATGTATATGCTTTAAGAAGACTTGGAGAGTAAAGTGAATATGATTATGATCTAGTTGTTTTGTGATGGAAGGTTATCCTCATGAATATGCTATTATGTGAAGGGTTTTTTCACAATATGATGATTCTAATGTTGAAAGGCTATTCTCACCTATTGAATCTAGGAGCTATCTTATGAATTGTGTTGGATTGAGTGTCAAGACATTATTCCATGAGTATGATCTTAAGTCAAGACTTAATATGAACTCCGTGGGAATTAATGCTTAGCACCGAGTGGATATTGGTATGAGATCGAAGACTCATGATAGTAGAGGCTGGGTTTCTAGGAACAATCTCTTGGGATGGAAGCCTTAATGTTAGCAGAGGTTGGATTTTCTAGTAGCAATATCCTTATCCCATAAACTATGTGCCATCATAGGTCATTAGATAGTGGATCCACCTAAGCAAAGAGTATGGTTCTACCTTAGGCAAGTACGACAACTTATTTTTGGTGTGGGGTAGACAATGGATTCCATTGTAAGCTCACATGGTCTATGTCAGTTAAGGCCTATTCCTCTTTATAATAGTATGAACAAGAAGATGAGTTATGAACTATAGTTACTCAAGAATCTTTACTTAGTATGGGTGGGATTATGGGATCTTATCCATGCATTACACCAATATGCTTTGAGGGTATGTATGATATGTTCCTCCTATGATATAATTATTTATGAATTGATTATACTTATAACTTATGTTTTTCCATTATCTTCAAAATGATGCTTTAACTTAGTAAATTGCATGCATTTTTGTACTAACCCATATATTCCTACATTTTCCACAAGTTTAGGACCCGGTGTTTGAGGTGATCTTCATTTGGTTCAAGCTTGGATTCAACTATTCTCCTTGCTTTTAGTGAGTCCTCATGATTCGTGGATGGCTGTTTTATTTTTAGTTCCTCTTTTGTATTTCCTTTTTGGATTGTGATTGTATGGGTTGTAACCCTATTTGATTCCAATATTGTAATAGATGGCTATGTTGAGGGACGTCTAGACTTTTACTTTCCTTTATAAAAATTTTTGGACTTGAAAATGCATTTTATTCTCTTTATTGTTCTATGCTTATGTTATAATATGCTAAGTGGCTTACATGGTGCCTTTTGGGTTCCATGTGCCTTGTTACGTCCGGGGGTACCCTCGGGTCATGACAAACTTGGTAATCAGAGCACAAGGCTTAGAATGATTCTAGGATGATATCTCAAAATCCACATCTAGTAGAGTCTTGTTCATAAGTGTGAAGCGCGCCACATTTATGAATGAGAGGTTATAAAATGTTTAGGAAATTTCACTTCCTTCATTTTTATTAAGTCGTGCCTTAGAGTATAGCTCTATAAAGTCTCTCTCATAATCCTTATCTTGTGTCTTCAGGATATGAAAACCCAAAGGGCTAACACTAGAAGGATGGAAGATGAGAATGTGAATCAAGGAGCTCCTCAAGGCAATCAATCTCTAGTTAATCCTGTGGTTGAGAATGTAACCCATGCAGAGTTTAGGTCTACTATTAAAATATTGGCTCAAGTCATGAAGGCTCAAGACCTCTCGAGTTTCCTAGCTCCAAAGTGGGAGAGGATCCTCAAGAATTTATGGAAGAGGTTTACAAAATACTTGAGATTATGGGGGTGACTATGGTAGAGAATGTGGATTTAGTCGCTTACTAATTGAAGAGTGTTGCTCAAGTATGGTTTACTCAATGAAATAACAATAGGCTGGTAGGAGCGAGCCCGGTAGGATGGAAATTGTTCAAATAGGCATTTCTTGGAAAATTCTTTCCCTGAGAGTAGAGGGAAGCAAAGGTGGAGGAATTCATTAACCTTCACTAACGAAGTATGAGCATGAAAGATTATTCCCTAAAATTCACTCAATTGTCCAAGTATGCTCCAACTTTGGTGTCGGATTCAAGGGATGAGATGAGTAGGTTTTTGACTGGTATGTTCGACTTTGTTGAAGAAGAATGCCATACGAAAATGCTCCATTATGACATGGATGTCTCAAGGCTTATGTTGAACGATCAACAAATTGAGGAGTCAAAACTCAAGAAAAAGAATAGCAAAGTGAAGAGAGCTAGAACCGGTGATGGGAACTTCTCCAATGCTAGGTCTGATGGACAAGGTCGTCCTAGGTTCAAACAGGGGTTTTCCAACCAAGGCTTCTCTAGTGCTTCAAAGGTCAACAAGGATAGGGTTTCCAACCCTAAACCTCAAGAAGGTAATAGTGGTGTTTCTTTTAGTGCTAGGCATAATTATGCAAAATGTTGTAGAAAGCATGATGGTAAGTGCCTAGTTGGCACATATAGGAGTATTAGTTTTGGGAAGATTGTCCACAAGATGAGAGATTTTCCTATGCTTATGGATAAGGAAAAAGAGGGCAAGCAAGCTCCTCCTAGCGGTTCAACCTCCGATGCCCCCAAGAAAAACTGCTTTCATGCTCTTCGATCCCGAGGTGACCAAGAGAGCTCCTCGGATATGGTGACCGGTATGTTAAAAGACTTTTCTATTGATGTTTATGCTTTGTTAGATCCCAGTTCTACTTTTTCCTTTGTGACACCTTTTGTGGCCATTAAGTTTGAAATACTCCCCGAAGTGTTAATAGAACCTTTTTTGGTCTCTACCCCGGTTGGTGACTTCGTGGTGGCAAAAAGGGCATATAGAAGTTGTCCCATAGGGTTAATTTGGTGGATTTGGTGGAGTTAGACATATTAGACTTTGATGTGATTTTTCGTATTGATTGGTTGCATGTTTTTTATTCCTTAATCAATTATAGGACTCAGGTGGTTAGGTTCAAACTTCCAAATGAGCCTATCGTATAATGGAAGGGAGGAAATTCTATGTCTAGAAGTCAAATTGTTTCTTATCTTAAAGCTAGGAAGATGATCTCGAAAGGGTGTAGTTACCATCTTTTTAGGGTGAGGGATGTTGAATCTAAAACCCCTTCCTTAGGGTCGGATTCGGTAGTGAATGAGTTCCCAGATGTTTTCCCTGATTATTTACCTGATATTCCTCCCGAGCGGGAAATTGATTTTGTAATTGACCTTCTTCCGGATATGCAACGTATCTCCATTCCTCCTTATAGAATGGCTCCGACTGAGTTAAAGGACTTGAAAGAGCAACTAAAGGATTTTCTAGACAAGGGTTTTATTCAACCGAGTATCTCTCCATGGGGTGCTCTGGTGCTGTTAGTTAGAAAGAAAGATTGGTCTATTAGAATTTGCATTTATTCTCATCAATTGAATAAAGTGACCATGAAGAACAGGTATCTGCTTCCAAGGATAAATGACTTGTTTGACCAACTTCAAGGGGCTAGTTTTTCTCCAAGATTGATCTTCATTCGGGTTATCACCAATTGAGAGTGAAAGGGGGTGATTTTACCAAGATGACTTTCCGAATAAGATATGGTCACTATGAGTTCCTAGTAATGTCCTATGGTTTGACCAACGCTCCAGCGGCCTTCATGGACTTAATGAATAGAGTATTCTGACAATATCGTGATACTTTTGTTATAGTGTTTATCGATGATATTTTGATCTATTCAAGGAGTGAGGATGAGTATGTTGACCATTTGAGTGTTGTATTACAAGTTCTTAAGGACCATCATCTTTTTGCAAAGTTTAGCAAGTGTGAATTTTTGTTGAGGTCTGTGGAATTCCTTGGTTATATTGTGTCAAGCAAGGGTATTGAGGTAGATCCTAAGAAGACGGATGCGGTCAAGAGTGGGCCTAGACCTCTATCTCCTTCCAACATTAGAAGCTTTTTCGGTTTGGCCAGTTATGATAGGAGGTTTGTTGAGGGGTTTTCCTCCATTACTCCTCCGTTGATGGCTATGACTCAAAACAAGGCTAAGTTTGGGTGTTCGGAAGTTTGTAAGAAAAGTTTCCAAGAATGAAAGATAGACTTACTTCCGCCCCAGTGTTGGCCTTACCAGAGGGTACAGATGGTTTTGTGGTGTATTGTGATGCCTCTAGAGTTGGGTTGGGATGTATGCTTATGGAAAATGGTAAGGTGATTGCCTATTCTTCAAGGAAACTTAAAGTCCATGAGAAGAATTGTCCTACCCATGACCTTATATGGGGTGCATGTTGATGTGTTTGCCGATCACAAGAGCTTACAATATGTGTTTAGTCAAAAGGACTTGAATCTTCGCCAAATGAGGTGGTTAGAATTAGAATTATTGGAAGACTATGATATGAGTATCCTTTATCACCGCGGCAAAGCTTATGTGGTAATCGATGCTCTTAGTAGATTGGCCATGGGTAGTGTGGCTCATGGAGAGGATTGGGGCTTATCGTGACCAACGACACTAACCTATGGTACGAGTGTCTACGATCGTCAATAATATAGTAACCCAACTAAAGGTTGGGGTCATATCCCAAGGGAGTGGTTTTGATAATTAATAGAAAAATACAATTTAGTTCTAATTAGTCATAGCTAAAGACATTAACGAACAAAAACATTGTAAATTAAAGGGGGTGACACAAAACTGTCAAATATCAATTGGGGTTTTTTCTACAAGTAGTAAAAACAACAAAAGTAAACAAGAAAATACAAGTATGGGAGAAAGTTACTTGGGGTATGACCGCAATACAAGTTGAAATAAATCGTTGGGTACATGCTTTCTATAGGAATTTTACAAGATAATAGTGACTAGGCTAAGCTTTAGATGGAAATAACTTCCCTCTAGGGTAACTTACCCCGTATTAAATGAGTTCCTCTCGAACACCCACTTACCGCATGAAGACCAACCTACGCCTTACCCCACTCACTCTCTCGAGCTAAGTGTTAGGATATGGGACTAGTGTTCACCCTCTAGGGCTGAACCTCATGTCGACCCACTTCTTAGGCCATCAGTCTAGTGGTCTTGTTTTCGTGACCTCCTTCTTGGGCAAACCGAAAATACATGGGCGGTTTTGTATTTACAACTACAAACCCATTAAAATAAACCACAACCACTAGGTGAAATCACCATTAAAATACATCTAACCTATCAACAAGCAATACCCAACAACAATATCAACACATATTTGCTAAATCACACCCCAAGAATGGGGGTTTTTAGCCACACATCAAGAAATAACAAAATACACCTAAAATGATACTAAAATCAAATGGGTGTAAGAAATTAAACCTTGATTTAACCAAATGAAGAAGAATGGAGAAAGACCCCACTTCCAACTGGGAAGATGATATCCTTCTCTCTTCAAGTCTCCCACAAAAACCCTCTCCAAACTTGAGAGAAAATATCCCAAAAAGTACAATTCTATTCTGGAAAATAAAATAAATGTTCGACTCTCTAAAATTAAGGGAAAAGGGTCTGATATACCCTTCAACTTCGTCATTTAGATCTGATATACCCCTCGTTATGAAAGTGGCTTATATATACCCCTACTTATATGCACATGGCTCACATATACCCTTTTTTCTCTAACGGAAATGAAAAAAAATAAATTTACTTTAATATTTATTATTTAAAAAAAAAAAAAACATAATCTCATATGAGTATATTTAATCCTCCTCAAACATTTTTTTTTTTGCTTCAATGACTAATTTAGATTTATTATTTTGATGGTCAAATTTATTTATGTTTCACTAATATTCTTGTAAAACTTATTATAGATGACCAAATTTGTTTCTTAAAATACAAAAATTAAATTACAATATAGACAAAAAAAATTTAAAATTATAATACAGCCTCAAAAAAATAGTTTTAAATTTTTTTCTTTACACTAAGGAATGAAAGAAAAAAATAAAATAAGAAACTCAAATAATTATAATCAAAGAAGTCAAAAAATAATTTATGTATGAAAAAGATTAAAATATACCTTGAACTTTGCTAGAAGAACCATATATACCCCTAACTAATTTTGAAGAAACTGTAACAAATATAAATCTAAAACTAATTTTTTCACTTCTGTTAAATGAAGGGTATATGTGAGCTCATTTTGTAATGATAGGGGTATATGTGAGCTGTTTGTATAACGGTAAGGGTATATATGAGCCACTTTCATAACAAGGGACATATTAGCTCCAAATGACAAAGTTGAGGGGTATATCAGGCCCTTTCCCTAAAAATTAATAATAAGTTTAGTATTTATAGACTTCAGAAAATAGTGCTAGCAGATCTTTCGGCGAGGTTAGTCGATGCCGCCGAATGACTCGGCGACTAGCCTTTCTTCTGTTTCATCGTCGTTTCATGCTTGCCTTCAGCATCTTCACGTTCTGGACCATTGGGCGGTATAGTACCACTTCGCAGAAATATTCAGCGAAGCACCGACTTGTAACGCCCCGTACGAAACTAGTAAGACCTAACTAAGGCTTGATTAAATCTAGTAGGTTGAACTAGAACCTCACATGTTTGTTTTATAGTTGGAAACTTGTTTAAATGATGAAAAATGGCTATTGAAGATAGTTTGGTGATATTAGAGATCAAACGTCAAGAAACGACCATGACGTCCGAAAACTAGTAGACTAAGCGAGGGCTAAGTTTGAGGGTTAGAGCCAAGGAAGAGGACTAGGGCAGTCCACTCTTTCATGGACACTGCCTCACCTTCCACGACCATGACCATGGCTCGTGGTGAGGACCACGGCTCGTGATGTGGCTCGTGGTAGGCTAGGCAGTGGATAAACAAGGGCTGCCCAAAAAAACAGCCCCTCCACAAAAGCCACTTCACGGCTCGTAGTGATGACCACGGCTCGTGGGAAGGCTCGTGGTGGTGCCTTAGATTTTTAGGGCTTAAGGGGAAGGTCTCCTAGATACTGTATCATGACCACGAGATGCACCACGGTTCGTGCAGCCTCACTTGAAGGGCTCTCCATTAGACTTAGAGTATAGGGTCAACTTCAAATGGTCATGTCTCTTAGCTCAAAACGAATTATGTGTGCTATAACCTATAGAATTAAAGGTCTCTGAGTCCTCTTTCCAACGCCACCGAGTTTACCCAATTCCGATCTTGGAGTAAAAAGTTATTCCCGAAATAGTGAAGCATTGTCAGGCTGAAAATCTTCACGACCTGTTTCACGGTCCGTGGTGATGATCACGGTCCGTGAAGGCTTCAGTGATGCCATTTTGGCAGTTTCCAACAAGTAACTTATTGGGTCTTTTCCCAATTGTTTTAACTCAAGGATATATCATTTTTCTCAAGCCTAGGACCCCTATTTAAGTCATTTTAACCCCAAAACTCACCCAATTAAATCAATTATTCCAAGACCCAAATAAAAGCCCAACTCCTTTTCCCTCCCAAAATTCTCTCTCTCTCAAAGCTCTCTCAACTCAAGACTCCATGGAAGAACTTTGAAGGAGCTTATCAAGGGCTTGTATATGGGAGGTTTCACGCGAAATTCATAGGGTTTAACTAAGGTATGATTGCTCTTCACTCTTGGGATCCCTTTCCCCAAGAGGTCCTTCCAAAGATGGTTTTCAAAGTCCCCCAAATGGTAGATTTCAATCCAAAAACGTGGGTCTTCTTAATAAATGTTGAATTATTGTTATAAACTGATTTTGATTGATGATATATGAATAATAATTATGGATGAATTCATGTAGTGTTGGTGATTTTTGAAGAATCCCCATGAGACCCATGTTTCCCCTTCTTTCTCTAATTCCAACCCTAGTTGTGTTGAATAGTGATTGAAGGTTCTGAATTGAATGTGATGCTATGCAATTCATGTTTGTATGATGATATTACCCTAAATTATGTATGATTACTATGGAATTAGGGTTAAGTCTTGAATGGGGCCTTCAAGGCGATGAGGAGATGATATCAATGTGATTCTTTATGTATTGTTGAATGTACTTGCTTAATTCATGTATGATGAAGTTGGATGATGGTTCCCTCTTCCCTCTAACCCTAGTTGGTAATTGAGCTTGTTATGATGAGATGCAATGCAAGTATGAATGTTGTGAGATGTTGGTATTATTGTTGTTCTGTTGAATTGAAGGTAATTCTTGTTAACACAATATGAACATGCTATGAGTAAAGGTGTTTTATGTGAAAGTCTTTCTCACACATGTACACACACACATGAATGGATGAAGCTATTGCTAATGTAATGAATGTGAGTCTCTTGAAAGGTTTCCTCAATTGTACTCTAAACTAGTCAATGTTATAAATATGGTATGATTATGTGAAAGGTCATTCTCACATAATATAGGTTCTAT
>NW_006238938.1:3056294-3058428 GCF_000226075.1 Solanum tuberosum | reverse complement strand
GGGGGTCTCACGTTTAGTAAGTCTGGCTCCCCACATGGGTTTCCTCACGTTTAGCAAGTCCGGATTACCTACGGTATGTGTTGTCTCATGAGATGGAAACCCCCACGTTTAGTAAGTTAGGGTTTCTAGAAGCAATCTCCTTGACCCTTAACTATGTGCCCACATAGGACTCTATCTTAGTGGATCCACTTAGATAGCTATGTACGAATGGTTACACGTTAGGCAAGTGTTAACCCTCTCTTTTCGGTGTGGGAGTAGAACATCGGATTCCATGTAGCTCTCATGGTCTATGTCAGTTATTGCAATATTTCCCTAATGTAAAAGTAAAAGTAAAAGTAAATAAAGGTGTGAACTCTTACTAGGGCTTTCTTAAGGGTTTCTACATAGTGTAAGGGAGGGTATGGGACTTCTCTTGCACATTGCACTTGTGGGATCCTAAGGGATAGTTGTAGTAGTGTTTCTCTTATGATTATGATGATTATGACTTATGTATGTTGAAGCTATGTTGTGTATGATCATTATGAAGATGGTTTACCTATGGTATGGACTATTTGAATTATGACTAAGATGTATGATATGAACATGTTGTATGAACTATGACTTAATGGTGTTGTTCTATCTTATTATGATTATTATGAAAAATGCATGCTTTAATTGTATTATGTTAATGATTGACTTTTCTTGATATGAACTAATGTTTGTGAATGTCACCTTACTATGTATATGACCTTTGGATAAGACTAATGTATGATAAGTATGAGCATGGTGATTCAAAGGTAATACTTAGTGTAGGTAGGACTATGGACCCTACCTATGCATTGCACAAGTAGAACCTAGAGTTACTTATGTTGTTATTATATTATGATGTAATGATCTTAATGATTGAATATGCATGAGTAGTATGTCTTATAATGAGTAATATTGTATTAAGATTATGTTTAGAGACTATGCTTGTGGTGATGTTATTATCCTTTGTGCTTTGATGAACTATATGTGTATTGCTTGTGACTTGTGATTCTCCAACTCTTTCAAGATGATGTTCAAAATGTGCATAAAGCATGGTTTCAACTAATTGTCCTTTTTAAGCATGTTTTAATGGTTTTTATGTATGGCTTCCATACTTAGTACGAGTGTTGTACTAACCCATATTTCTTCTACATTTTTACAAAGTGTAGGGTTTGGTGATGTGATGTCTTATGCTTGGAAGTTAGGTTTCTAAGAAGCTTGGGAATGAAGACTTGGGGGAGTCCTCATAGTTTCGAGGATGAACCTACCTCGTACATTTTTTGTCATTATGTCTTTATGTTTTATGTCTTTAGACTTGTGTAAGGGTCGTGCCCCTAGTAATTATTATGTAAGGGCCGTGCCCCTAAGTTGTTATGAAAGAGTTGTTATTCTAAATGTTATAGATGGTTTGAGACATAGTGTCATAGACTTCGATTGTAAAGAAAAGTTTTAAATTTTCCGCTATTTTCATATGCTTTAATGTTCATGATATGCTAAGGGCTTGTATAAGACCTCCGAGAGGTCGAGTACGCCGTGTTACGACTAGGGGGTGCTCTCGGGTCGTTACAGACTTCTCCTTTCATCGCCTTTTCATCCTTCTTCTTCAGAGCTTCGCGCACTGGAACAAAGGGCGGAGTGAATCCCTTCGACGAATCGCCAAGTGTGCTTGGCGATGCTCATGCTTCAGCTTCTTCATTCTTTTCAGCCTTTTTGTTCCTTTTTGCGCCTAGTGTCCATGCTTTCAATAAAACTTCAAATACCTGAAAATTAACAATTTTTATTAGATATTGAGACAAAATAAGCATTTGAGGACACTATTTCTATCAAAATAAAGCCCAAATGAGCCCAATTTGTGGACTCATCAACACCCCCCAACTTAAACTTTTGCTTGTCCTCAAGCAAACTCAAGTTCAGCCGTTCAACAAGGTGTCTCAAATAGTGCTACACAAGACTAAATCATGAATATACACAACAAGACTCAAATTACTTATTCAAAGATCATCTGTGTAATCAAAGATTTAAGTTGTGACACACCACTACCAAAGATTCTCATGCTCATAATACTTTCTACTTGTGCAAGTTCAAGCTCAACAAAAAGTATCTAAATGCCCTCAGATAAAGAATGAAA
>NW_006238938.1:3047525-3056069 GCF_000226075.1 Solanum tuberosum | reverse complement strand
TCAGCTCACTCAAGATGAAAAAGGTCTTTCTAAGGCTTGTAATGGGATTGAGTGCAAAGGTATGGTCATTTAACCTTAGTGACTAAAGATCCTCATGAATGTGGTGCTCACAACACTTCCTTCCCTTTTCCTTCATCATTTTCTTTAGTGCTCATGAGTCATCCTATTATTCGCTTCCCATGAATTGTTAGGAGTACCCTATTTCTTTTGTACTTTATTCCACAACTTTCTTTTTCATTCTTTTTTTTTTCTTTTATATGGAGGGGTTCCATTTTTCTCAAAATCATGGGTAAGAGGGACTTTCTTGCACTTCTTGATTTGCCTTCTCTTTCACCACACCCTAACTTAGGCTTTTGGCTTAAGTTGGCTATTCAAACTAACCACAACTTCATGAGGATTATGGGTGATGGGTTAAGGAAGGTCTACTTTTCATCAAGTTTCTTCCAAAGAAAGGTAAGGCTCAAAGGATATTCAAAAGAGTTTCACACGCTCACAGGTAGGTCACAAAAGAGGTATATGTCAAATTGGCTCACACTCTTTAAAGTTGCCTAAGATCATTTCAAGAGCACACCTTACTAAATTAATCGGACTAACATGGAAAATTCTAGGTTTATTCATGCAAGGTTCAAAGTAAGTTAATCACACAAGGCATCGACACTTAAGTCAACCAAGAGTACACACTTTCGCTAGTGTGCAGTGGTCATTACAAGAGAATCAATTTGATAAATGGCTAATCACAACGAGATGCAAAGAGTTCACATATTGTCTATGCAACTTCATTTGGCCACACCGTAGCCATACATTCTTGTTCATTCAATTGAGAGCACTATTCAAGTCATCGATATTGATCGAAACCGAGAATCAAATATTTGTGAATGAATAGCCACATTCAACTCACAAAGGGTGGCAAAAATGTGCGAAAAACTCAAAAAAATTTGGAAGGGTCAAAGTCATTTTGCAATTAAACCTAAAAGAGATCCATAAGCTCAAACAATAGCAGTTTTAAAAACACAATTAAAAACAGATAACCCAAATGTACACCAAAATACAAATATCTGAAATAAGCAAAACAAGGTGGGTCTTACCCCACCACAAATAAAAGTGTTTGTCCTCAAATGCAGGTAATGACAGTACCCAGAGTTGAAGAAAGATAAGATAGAGAAAGAGGTAAAGAAAAGTCTTGTCTATGCAGTCTCTCTATCTGCCGGGGAATTCGATGCATCCCCTAAAGTAAAACCATGGTCCCCAGAGTATTGTTGTTTTAGTCATCATTGTTTGCCTTTACCTTTGCCTTGGCCTCTGCAGCAAGATTAGCTGCAATCATCTGATCTATCTCCTGAGTTTCTCCGAAGGCCCGTATTTCATTAGCAAAACCTCGAGCCCATTAAGGCACATTAGGATCGATGGGAATTCGTCTCTTTACTCTGGCTTCATTGATATATTTCCTTTTTCTGGCTAGCTCTGCTTTCATTTCATCATTTTTAAACTCTTGTGCTCTTATGTGCCTAGGTGGATCATTTCTCCCTGCAACTTTTGGTCTAGCCATTCCTGCAAAGACTTCAAGGATAAGTAAGATTGTAATTCACGCAGGGGTAAATGGGTGTTTCTGGGTGTGGAATCGCTCATCCAAGCTAGTTGGCGAAGTGCTTATCCTATTAGGCTAAATGCTAAAAATGATGTATAAATGATACAAGGGCGCAGACAAAGGGCGAACAAGGGATCTTTCGGCAGATCGCCGAGTGCATTTTGCAAATTAAACTGACCGCCGAAAATCACAGATTAATTAATGCATAAAGTATTCAGTTAAAGGTAAAATGGTGATGTTAGGCGAACCGCTGAGCAGTTCGGCGAAATTTGTTCATCTCGCCGATCAGCTCACGTGTCTATTTTTGACCCAGCCTTTCAAATTTCACCCCACACCCCAGATAATGTAACTTACGCTTATATAACTCAATTTCGATGAAAAACCAAAGAAACTTCTATTCCCGCCGCGCAACAGTTCAACTCAAAGCAAAGCTAAGTTGTAGTCCCTCAAATCATGTAGAAAATACCAAGTCTTAATCTATAATATATACAATCCCAGTAACTCAGAGACTCAACAGAGATTTTATACTGTCAGTGATAATGCAAATGAGTAAAAAATTCTAATCAAATAACTAAGGGGTTTGATTACCAACCTTTGATGCCGAATTAGATAGTGCTGACTTGCTAGGTAGCAATCTGATCCTAATCGGAGCACAATTCGACTCTTAAAATACTCTAAAAGTGCAAGAAATATAACTACTAAAGTGCGAGTGTGAGTTTGTGAAAAGGGACAAGGTGAAAGAAAGTGAATGAGATGGAACTTTTAAACCTGTGGCTTGTGACTGACCAGTTTCTGCTCATTCGGTGATGTTAGTTGATCTCGCTCAATCACTTGGTGAAACGCCGAATAACAGAGTTTTTAGTTCAGGTGAGTAATGCATTGGCGGTCTTTATCGAGATCGCCAATTGGATTGGCGATGCGCCGACAAAATTCATACTCCATCGAGTTTTACAGACTCAACCTTTAAGATGTATTGCGTGAAATGGTGGAAATGATTGGGTACGCCGAACTTGTCGGCGATCCACCAAACTGAATTGTTGCACGCCTCCATACATCATTTCAAACACTTTCCTTACTCAGACACTTTCCTTAAACCAAAGCCAATTTTCGTGAAGAGGCTCTCTATTCAGACACTTGAAGATATGGATGTTATCCCAAATAGTCATCATCTTCGAGGGAGGGAAAAATTGCACATTAAATGCGGTAACCAGCTCCTCCCATGAATTGATTGAATTTCGTGGTAATTCAGCTAGCCACTTGCAAGCTTCCCCCATCAATGAGAAAGGGAATAGTTTTAATCGAACTGATTCCTAAGAGATATTCTTGAACGAGAAAGGTCCACACACATCCACGAAATTTCAAGGATTCTCATGTGGGTCCTCATAAGCTAATCCAGTTAAAAGTCCTTTTAGTTGCAAAAGTTGCAACATGGTGCTTGTTATGTGGAACACGGCATTTCCCTCTGCTAGAGGTAGATGAATGGCTCCGACAGTTCCCATGAGATGTGGATCATTGATGTTGGGCTCTTGGACATCGTTGAGGTTACCAATGTCGTCCTGATGGCCCACTTGGCTCCCTTTACTACCATTTACACTCATGCTTTCTGAAATGTTTACACAATCAATAGAACAAGACTAAAAATTAAATTAGTAAACTACAACTAAGAAGAACAAAAATTTACTAATCTAAAAATTCTCAAACAACACCACTCCCTGGCAACGGCGCCATTTTGATGCTTATCGTGACCAACAACACTCACCTACCGTAAGAGTGTCTATGATCATCGATAATATAGTAACCCAACTAAAGGTTGGGGTCGTGTCCCAAGGGAGTGGTTTTGAGAATTAATAGAAATATACAATTTAGTTCTAATTAGTCGTACCTAAAGACATTAATGAACAAAAACATTGTAGATTAAAGGGGGTGACACAAAACTGTCAAATATCAATTGGGGGTTTTTGTCACAAGTAGTTAAAACAGCAAAAGTAAACAAGAAAATCAAATATGGGAGAAAGTTCTTGGGGTGTGACCGCAATACAAGTTGAAATAAATCGTTGGGTACATTCTTTCGATAGGAAATTTACAAGATAATAGTGACTAGGCTAAGCTTTAGATGGAAATAAGTTCCCTCTCGGGCAACTTACCCCGTTTCAAATGGGTTCCTCTCGAACACCAACTTGCCGCATGAAGACCAGCCTACGCGTTACCACACTCACTCTCTCGAGCTGAGTGTTAGGATATGGGACTAGGGTTCACCCACTCGGGCTGAACCTCATGTCGACCCACTCCTTAGGCCATCAGTCTAGTGGTCTTGGTTTCGCGACCTCCCTCTCGGGCAAGCCGAAAATACATGGGTGATTTTTGTATTTGCAACTACAAACCCATTAAATTAAACCACAACCACTATAGTTTACAAAAAAATTTCTTTTATATCGAAAAGCTTAGAAAAATATATAGATTGGTAAAAAAAAACAAAAAATATCTAATCTTTTAGAAAAATAATTAATTAAATAGGAAAAAATTAAATCAAAATATAAAAACATGACCAAACACATCTCGGCTTGCACTAATGACTTTCAAATGTCAAAAAAAATATAGTTTTCAAAAAAAAAATTACACATACCAAAATTTTCCAAAAAATAATTAAATTACTTGGAAAAAAACTTTAAAAATATAAAACACAACCAAACAAACTTCGGATTGCACAAATGACTTTCAAATATAAAAATAATAGTTTTTAAAGAAAAAAAATTCATTTTCATATATCCAAACTTTCCAAATAAATGAATAAATAAATAGGAAATAAATAAAAATAAATATAAAAACACCACCAAACACACTTTCGATTGAACAAGTGACTTTCAAATATAAAAAAATTAAAGTTTTCAAACAAAACTAATTTTTATATAACCAATTTTTTTTCGAAAAATAATTATATTAATAGAAAAATAATCAAAACTGTAACGCCCTGTATTCTCTATATACTACTTTATTCATATGACACTTGACATAGACTTATGGTATAGGTGAGGGACCATATTTCTTAGATGAGTAGTGTTGGTTTAAAATAGATTGGAAGGTGTTGTTTGCCTTGAACGTTTCAGCATCTATACTACAAGTCAACTCCGACGAAAGCATTTAAACTTGAGATAGTAAGGTCGTATTTGATCTTAAAGTTTAAAGTGAAGTGTTAAGTTAAATGAAAAGGAAGTAAGATTTAGAAAAAGAAATAAAATAAGTGAGCTGCTTTCTTGACTTACTAAGCTAGTAGGTGCATCACCTACTTTGACTTATTGACAAACCCAAAGGACCAAGTAGGTGCATCCACCTACTAAGACTTAACTAAGCTAGTAGGTGAAAAGTAGGTGCTTCACCTACTTTGACTTATTGACCAGACCAAAGGACCAAGTAGGTGCATCACCTACTAAGACTCTTTTGACCATGTAATTCAGCCAAGTACACTACCACCTACTTGCATTAATCTGGCCAAAGTTGAGTAGAATAATAAGGGGAAAATGGACAGCCAAGGCCCAATATTCTTAAGTACCAAAAGTCCCAAGTGAAAAGTGCAAGTAGGTGGATCACCTACTTGCATTAATTATGGCCCAAATTGACAAGAATAGATTTATAATTGGCAGCAAGGCCCAACAAGTATTGAAGCCCTCAAAGGCCCAAGTTAAAAGGCCAAGTAAGTGGGTCACCTACTTGACAGTTTATGACCCAAAATTGGCCAAGAAAGTTGGTCGATGCACCTCCCTTTTCAACGGATAGAGATCAGATCTTTTGCTTCATTTTTAACTTGTAAAATTTCAGATTTATTAAGTTTCTCTGTTGGTCTTTCTTGGCTTTAAACAACAGCACTAAAACACCTTAGTATTCTTGAATATTGTTCCCCTTTTCAAGTAAAAGTTTGAAGGAGAGTTTCAGTTCTTGAAGTACAAGTTTAGAGGATAAATTTCCAAAAACTAAGGTAAGGCTACTGCCCATTTTTATCTCTCTTTATATGCAGGTTTGGGCTGGAGAATTTTGTATATATTTTCAAAAACTCATGGATGGTGATAAATCCTTGAGTTCAATATTATCCTATTATGATGAAAGACTTTTAGGGATTGATAGTGGTTGCCTTTTGTATATTGTTGTTGGGGGCAGCTTGGGTATCTTGACAAAGAATGTATGAAGTTGTATTAATGTATAGAAGAAGGGTGTGGTAGTTCACCATTTGTGTAAGGGTTGTGTGGGCCTACTTTCCCTCTCCTTATTGTGTAGAATTACTTCATTATATGTTCATTACTCTATACTTGTGAAATTATCTTCCTATGTGCTAGTATAGAAATGGTATTTGCAAAGGGGAAGCTTGGTAAATTCTCCTCTTAAGTCAATTGAAGTCAATTGTGTCATTTAAGCTCATTGTGTCATTGTTACTGCCTTGAAGTTATTACTTTCATGTCTTCTACTATTGGTCCGTATTTCCAAATCTCTAAAATGATTATGACCACCAAAACAACCATCTCAAAGATTAAAGAATCTAAGTGAAGCAATCTGTATAATTATGGGTGACAACCAAGTGGAAAATGCCTAGCATGGGTCGATCCCAATTGGTATAGGAGGGTGATAGCTTAGGGGTGAAAGCCTAGCATGGGCCGATCCCAATTTGTATAGAAGGGTGGAAACTCAGGGGCGAAAGTCTAGCATGGGCCAATCCTAATTTGTGTATTTATGAGGACAACAACCCAAGGGTTAAAATGTCTAGCATGGGTCATCCTCTTCTACCACTTAAATGTTGGTCATTTGTATCACATACATGCTCCCACAAAAGTAACAAAGGTGGTCTCGTATTCTGATCCATGCACTTATATACAGATACTTGATTTCATTTGAGCCTTATTTTACATATGTTATTGTCTTGCATATTCACAACATTTTTTCGTATTGACGTCTCTTACGGGGACACTGCATTTCATGCTGCAGACACATGTACTCTAGCTAGTAGACCTCTTTAGTAGGAGCACATGTACTCAACTGATATTGATGAAGTTCTACGTTGTTTTGGAGCATACCGAGTCTTTGACACCTATTTTGTTACTGTATGATAGTTAAGGGTAAGGCGGGGCCTTGTCCCGCCCTAAACTAAGGTTTTCTATCTTATAGAGGCTTTGTAGACTAATTTATATAGTTCAGTTGTGTCTTGTCTCTTAACAAGTTGTGGCCTCAACGGCCAAGTCTTGTATATAAGTTTTGGGTCTACATATGTTGGTTCGTATCGCTGCATCCTATGTGAACTTGTCACAACTTTAAGATTGTCATAGTTATATGCCTAGTAAGCACATCTTAAATGTTGGTTCTCTCGGGCCTTTAGGCCATCGGGTGTCTGTTCGTCTTAATGGGATTTGAGGTGTGACAAAAACAAATATAAAAAAATGACTAAACGCACTTCGTCTTGTACAAATGACTGTCAAATATAAAAAAATATAGTTTTCATTTTTTTTCATATACCCAAAAATTTTCACCAAATTAATTAGATAAAAAGGAAAAAAAATAAAAAAATAAAAACACAACCAAACACACTTTTGTTGTCAGAAATTACTTTCAAATATAAAAAATAATAATTTTCTTATACCCAAAAAACTTCTAAAATTATTAAATACATAGGATAAAAATGAAAAAAAATATAAAAACACCACAAAACACACACCGGCTTCACAAATGGCTTTCAAATTTAAAAAGTTATAGTTTCAAAAAAAATATTAAATTTTATATACTCTAAAGTTTATGAATAATATTTACATCAATAGGAAAAAAGTAAATATAAATATAAAAACACGACAAAGTACACTTCGGCTTGTAAAAATATATAAAAAAATAATAGTTTTTTTTTCAAACATATTTTTACATATAGCAATTTTCTAAAAACCAATTAAATAAGTTGGAAAAAATTAAAAAAATATAAAATCACGACCAAACACACTTTCATATGAACAAGTGTCTTTCAAATATAAAAAATATTTTTTTTTCGGAAAACCAATATTTGTTGCATATTGAAATTTAAAAAAATATAATTAATTAAATTGTAAAAAAATAAATGAAAAATGGCCTAAAATACCCTTTGTGTACCTTTCGGCTCTAAAAGGCCCTTAACATAAACCTATTGGCCCTGTAATACCCTTATTTTTGACAGCTACATTGAAAAATAGAATGAAATTCCTCATTTCTTATGTGGCACAATTTCATTGGTGTTTTATAATTAACCTAAACTAATTAAATTTTAACCCAAACCCGGATCCATCTAATAACTTGATACCCGCCCCACCTACAACCCCATTAAACTAAGGAAAATATTTTTTATTTTTATTTTATTAATTATTCTAAATCTAATCTGTTGTTCTTATTATTGTTCATCTTCTTTATTGAACCTAACTATAAAATCGATTGAAGTCACCTTAATTCATCATTAAAATCCTCAAAAGTTAAAATACAACTCCATGCCAAGAACAATAGTCCAATTACACACTTCAAAATAAGCAACAAATTATATTTCAAAAATTTGAAATCTCCATAAGAGGTTCATCCGAGCTTCAATGGTGTTCAATGATGCTTATCGTGACCAACGACACTAACCTACGGTATGAGTGTCTACGATCGTCGATAGTATAGTAACCCAACTAAAGGTTGGGGTCGTGCCCCCAAGGGAGTAGTTTTGAGAATTGATAGAAAAATAAAATTAAGCTCTAACTAGTCGTAGCTAAAGTCTTTAATGATTAAAAACATAGAAAATTAAAGGGGGTGAGACAAAAGTGTCAAATATTGATTTTGCGGTTTTGTCACAAGTAGTAAAAACAACAAAAAATTACAAGAAAATCAAGTATGTGGAGATGTTCTTGGGGTGTGACCGCAATAAGAGTTGAGATAAATCGTTGGGTACATGCTTTCAATAGGAAATTTGCAAGATAATAGTGACTAGG
>NW_006238938.1:3038425-3047030 GCF_000226075.1 Solanum tuberosum | reverse complement strand
TAAAATCAAATGAGTATAAGAAATTAAACCATAATTTAGGCAAAAGAAGAAGAATAGAGAAGACCTACTTCCAACTTGGGGAAGATGAAATTCTTCTCTCTTCAAGTCTCCTAGAAAACCCTCTCCAAACTTGAGAGAAAATATCTAAAAGCATACTATTCTATTCTGAAAATAATAATAATGGTTTGGAACTTATAAAATTAATAACAAGTTTAGTATTTATAGACTTCAGAAAATAGCGCTGGCGGATCTTTCGGCGAAGTTAGTCGATGCTCCCGAATGACTCGGTGACTTGCCCTTTTTCTGTTTCATCGCCGTTTCATGCTTGCCTTTAGTATCTTCATATTCTGGACCATTGGGCGGTATAGTAGTGCTTCGCGGAACTATTCGGCGAAGCGCCGACTGCTCCTTTCATCGCCTTTTTGATCCTCTTCCTTCAGGGTTTCGCATACTGGAACAAGGGCGGAGTCTGTCCTTTCAGCGAATCGCCAAAGGTTCTTGGCGATGCTCATGCTTCTGCTTCTTCGTTCTTTACAGCCTTTTTGTTCCTTTTTGCGCCTAAGTGTCCATGCTTCCACTAAAACTTCAAATACATGAAACTTAAGAGTTTTCATCAGATATTGAGACAAAATAAGCATTCAAGGACACTATTTCTACCAAAATAAAGCCCTAAATGAGTCCAATTTGTGGACTCATCATTCAACATTACAAATCAAATTTTCTTTTACTATGTATTCAACTATGTTTCAAATACAATACCCATAAGATTCCAACTCAAAATAGTGTGCTTACTAAAATTAAATTTGTCTACTAATTATTTTGAGATTCGAAGGATTTCAAATTCCCTTGGGCTTCTTTTTAAAAGTTGTAAGTTGTTGAATCTTTGAATATAATCAACAGTGAAATAAATTTGATATGACCTAATCTGATTAGTTGATACAGTGAATAAGATGAGAAAAAATGTTGAAGAAAATCATCTAAACTTCATTTATGAAACCCACTAAAATCACCATAAGAGAATTTTAAAAAACTTGATGAAATCCAAATTAATGAGTAACTAAGTTATTTTTTCTTTAGTTTAATGAGATTTTAGGTTGTGCGGGTATAGGGTTATTGGGTGTTGTGACAACCCGGAAAACTAGTAGGTGGAACTAGAGCCTTACGAATGTGTTGTTGAGTTTGATGTGGGGTTTAGAAGTGTAAAATGGCTTCCCGTACATAGTATGAACATTTTAGGGGTTAAACGTCAAGGTACGACTCCCCAAGGATCCTTGAGGAGGACCCTAAAGCCTAACCCCAAAACAGCCATAAAGTGCCTAAGTTCATGACCTACGGATGGGACCTACTGAGCGTAGGTCCATCCACCCCCCGTAGGGCTAGGTCGTGGGTCAAGAGATCAGTTTAGGAGCTGCAGACCCTGACCTACAAACCAGCAGCGCAACCCGTAGGTCCACTCATGATCTGTGAGTGGAGGGCGTGGGTCATGACCTACAATTTTGTCTAGTCTCGGCCAAAGGAGGGTCCATTTAGGTAATTCATTTTTAATTAGATTTAAGTAGGGGTCATTTAATATAGTCTTTATACATATATATAAACTATTTTAAGTCATTAAACACCCTATTAACTCATTATATCTAAAGACCCCAAATCATAACCAACTTCCCTCTCCAAATATTCTCTCTCTAAAACTCCATTGAAGAACAAGAAGAAGGTCAAGTCTAGGGGTCAAGGAGCAACCTTTTCTCTTCAATTTTGTGTGAAAATATTCAAAAGGTATGGTGGGTTTTCATCTATGGGTACCCTTCACCCATAGAGTCCCCCCAAAACTTGATTTCAAGCTTCCAATTTCCCCCAAAACCTAGGGTTTCAATCTTGGTCATGGGTTCTCTTTCAAAACGTTTTCATTGATTGATGTATGATGAATTAAAATTGAATTGATGTTTAATGGTTGACTTTTGATAAAATCTCCCCAAGAACCCATGAATCCCCCACTTTACTAAATTGACTTCATAATGTGGGTATTGTTGTACATTGGCCCAATTAAGTGAATAATGGTTGTTCATGGTGTAATTACATGACTTTAGTATTATCAAACATGTATCCTTGATTAACCTAAGAGTCTGTAATGAAATTTAAATAGTCTAGTGTCATATCATGAAAGAGGCAAATTGAGGGTTAGATGTGACCTTCTAAGGATGATGAATATCTTTATGAATTGCCTTAGACTAGATGACCTAGATATGAATTGCTTAAAAGTAAAGCTTGTAGACATGAATTGATTGAATTAGGGCTTATATGATGGATCATGGTTGAGTAGTATTGAGATTGAGTTTATATAATACTATATGACTATAATTGATCAAGAATGAGGCATGTGGATAGATTACCTTGAGAACTAGGTATAGATGATGATCATGTGAGGCATTGCTTGAGAGTAAGGATTGTAACATGAAGATGACTCCTACGGATTTAAGGGTAAAAGATAATGTGAATAAGCTAAGGATGTTAATGCTTTAAGAAAGAAGCTATTATGTATGTTGAGTTGTATATGGCATTATTGTGAAAAAACTTCACCCTTATGACCTATAATATGATCACATGAGTCTATGCATGAAATGAATATTTCACTTGAGTCATGATTCTACCCATGTCTAATATAGTGAATGCTAGATGTGTTGACTTGACATGATTTATGATCCTTGAATGCAATAATTGAGGGGTATGCATGATTATGATATTATGCGCATGTCTTTTGAAAACTTTGAGAGTGAAGTGTCTATAATGATAATGTTGTATTGAGTTTAGTGTTAAGTCACCCTTCCATAAACATGAACTTAATTAAAGACTTATCATGAACTTAAAGAGAATTATGCTTAGCACCGAGTGAATATGAAAATGAGATGGAAGCTTTTACGCCAGTTAGTCCGGCTTCCCAATGGGTTCCTTTTACTCTAGTCAGTCTAGGTTCCCAAAATAGTTATCTCATGAGATGGAAACATTTTACGTCAGTAAGTCTGGGTTTCTAGTAGCAATTTTCTTATCCCATAACTATGTGCTCACATAGGTCTTTAGCTAGTGGATCCACGTAAAAGCTAAACATGTTAGTTCTACCTTAGGCAAGTAGGGCACCTCTTTTTTATGTGGGGCATGACACTAGATTCCAGGTAGCTCACTTGGTCTATGTCGGTTAAGGCTATTTCCCTACATGATCAAGAACAAGAATATAAACTATGAACAAGAATATGTGTTATTTACTATGGTTCCTCAAGAGGTTCTACTTAGTGTGAATAGGGGCATGGGAATTCATTCAGGCATTGCACAAATAGGCTTTGAGAGTGGGCATGGTAGGTTTTCCTTATGACATGATGATTATGAGTTAATGCATGCTTTATATGAATTATGAACATGAACATGAACTATACTTATGACTTCTTAATGAGCTTTACTTAGTGGGAGTGGGGGTATGTGACTTCACTTATACATTGCACAAGTAGACTTATAAAGAGGTTATGGTGTTGTTTCCTTATGCTATGAAGATATATGAATTTGTGTATGCATGATATGGATTGTTGCTAAGAGTGACTTTATTTATTACAAGTTATTAATATGAATGTCTCCTTGTCTATGAGTGTTGGCTATAGATAAGGTCAAGGTATGTGATGCGTTATCATGGTGGCCTAGAAGTGATACTTAGTTTATATATGATTATGGGATCCTATCTATGCATTGCACAAGTATAGCTTAGTGTTGCTTATGTGATAGTTCTATTATGATGAGATGATCTTGGTATTTAATTATGTATGTGAACTATGTCTTGTGAAGATTGGAGTACGCATTATGTTTGTGTTGGAGACTATGCTTGTGATTATGATGATATCCTTTATGCTATGATGAATTGTACATGATTTGTCTTATGAGCTACATTCTCCAACTATTTTAAAGATGATGTTCAAAAGTGGCATATAGTGTGGGTTCAACTGAAATGTCCCTTTTTGCAAGTTTTAAGGATTGTTATGCATGGCTTCCATAATTAGTTCATTTTGTGCTAACCCATATTTCCACATTTTCTATAAGTGTAGGATTTGGAGATATTAGATTCTACCCTCGTGGCTAGGACCATAGTAGATCAAGAAGAAGACGATTGGTGAGTCCTCATAGTATTCGAGGGCTTGACCATATGTCCTTTTTGTCTTTTTTTGTGTTTTAGATTTATGTAAGGGCTATGTCCCTAAGGTTGTATTCAAGAGTTTTAATCCAAGTATTATAGATAGTTTGAGACATAGTGTTATAGACTCTCTTATTTTATAAATGACTTTGATTATAAAGAAACCTTTTAAATTTCCGCATTTTCCCCTATGTTCTTATGTCATGATATGCTATGAGGCTTGTACGAGACTTTACAGAGTCTTGTACGCCATGTCACATCTAGAGGGTAGTCTTGGGTCGTGACAAACATCGTATTAGAGCACAAGATTTTGGAATGGTTTTTAGGATGTCTCAAACCATGTCTAGTAGAGTCTTGTTCATAAATATGAAGCGTGCCACATTTATGAATAGGAGGCTATCAAATATTAGGAAAACTTCGCTTCTTCATTCTCTAAATTGTGCCCTAGAGTTTAACTTTATTAGGTCTTTCTCCTAATGTGTGCCCTATGGTTTTCAGGATATGACTACTTCAAGGGCTTACGTTGAAAGGAATGAGGAAGACAATGAGGAGCAAGAGGTTCCTCCCCAAGTTCCAATTGTCCCTAAAGGGGATTATGTGTCTAATGAGAAGATTAGGTATTGTTTTCAATTGTTGACTCAAGTCGGGATAGAAATTCCAGAATTTTATGGGTCAAAGATGGAAGAAGATCCTCTAGAGTTTATAGATAAGGCCTCTAAGTGTTGAACTTTGTGGGAGTAACTCCGGTAGAGAAGGCGGAATTGGTCGCTTGCCAATTGAAGGATGTTGCTCAAATGTGGTTTAGTCAATGGAAAGAAGCGAGCCCCATGGAATGGGAAAGATTTAAGAATGGGTTGCTTCCTAGGTTTTGCCCTCTAGAGATGAGAGAAGCTAAGATACTTCAGTTTATTAACCTTCGCCAAGGTAGGGTGAGTGTTAAGGAGTATGCTCGGGTGTTCACTAGGTTGTCGAGATATGCTCCCTACATAGTGGCCGACCCTAGGATAAAGATAAGTAAGTTTGTGTCGGGCGTATTCGACTTGATAGCAAAGGAATGTAGTATGGATATACTTATGAATGAGATGAATAATGATCATCTTGTGATTCATGCTTAACTGTTTGAAAGGGAGAAACTTGAAGAGAGGTCTAGAGGAACAAAGAGGTATATATTTGATAATGATAACTCCTCTCAAGAAATATTTTATGGTCAAAGCTCTTCCAAGATTCCCCCTAAATTTAACCAAAAGATGGTGTCTACCCCTAAATTTCAAAGAGTGAGTGGTAGTGGATCTGATGTGATTAGGCCTACTTGTGTTAGGTGTGGAAAAAGGCATGATAAGAAGTGTCTAGCCGGTACAAAAGGGTGCTATGGTTGTGGTGGAAGTGGCCACAAAATGAAAGATTGCCCGATACTCATGGCTAGGGGAAGAGAGAAGAAGAAAAATTAGGTCCGGTTCTTTTCAAGCTAGAGGTGAACAAGAGTGTCCTCCTAATGTTGCTCCTAGTATGCGTTTATTCTTACTTCTATTCCGGTAGTACTTTTCTTTTGTGACTTGATAAGTTGGACATGATGAGCTTTTATGTATATATGGGTTTAATTGTGGTTATATGTGTTTGTTGGTAGAACCCAACTTAGCCATAATGAGTTTTATGATGCACTGGAGGATTTGATGAATAGTGGTGTTTAAGTGATGCCTAGAGATGTTGAGTGAATAGACTCCTTTAAAGGAGGATAGAAGTGTAATTCTCCATTGTTTAGAATCACCTTGTGTTAGAGATGTGAAAGTGGAGTGATAACTTGCTCCGACCTTAGAATTGAAATAAATGTGCTTAGATAGCAAGGTCTTTGAGTGTTCTAGATGTTCATGATTTGGATTTGCTCGAAATTCTCACCTTAAGAGGTGTAGTCAATTTTAGAAGTTTAGTCCCGGTTTGGTAGGATCTTATGATACCTTGATTGGTGTTGGTATGGTTTCTTGTGAGCTAGAGTTGCTTAATGAGAACCTCTCTAATTTAGAAGTACCGATTGGGATCTTAGACTGACAAGTTAAGAAGTAGACGAGTAAACAAGTTGAGGAGTGGTATTTGTAAGGGTTTTAGTTAAGGGTGTTACTTGGGAGGCCAAGGGCCAAGGAGATGTCCCGATATCCTGATGTTCCCTTCTATTCCTCCTCTAGCTTAAGATGATAAATCCTCCTTAACTCATTTCATGATTATGGAGTCTTGGATGTTATGTGTGTCCCATGATTTCTTTGTCCCATAGAACTACTCTTATTAACCTTGGTAAGGTTTGGATGCATGGTTATTAGACCTCTATAGGTTTTAGAACCCGGTAAGGTTATAATGAGTCTTGTGAAAGGGGTTTGTTTGAAAGGAGTAGTATTTGAGGGTTTAGTAAAGGGGCATACTCCCAAAGTATAGATCATGTGCTTAGATAGAAAAATTGATTTAGAGTCCCGATATCCACATCTCTTTCTTCTATTCCTATTCTAGCTTGAGACCAAGAGTTCTAATTTTGGGCTTGTTTTATGTTTTGGAGTCATGAATGTTTTAGAAAAATTTCCATGACCTCCTCATTTTATGCATGTTCTTGAGAAAATTCTTGTTTTGTATATAAAAATGAGTTTTGATGATTTACATGTTCCACATATTGTTGTGCATTTTAGCATGATGATGGCATATTTGACTTCATGAGTTGATTTGATGAACATGCTTTGTTATGCTTTTGATGAAATGGCATATTGGCTCCATAAAGTTGGGTTGAGTTTCCTTTTAGTGGGAAGAGGCAGTTCCTCCTATGATTATGTGATTGATGATGTTTAGAAGTGTTTGTATAGGCTCACTCCCAAGGGGGAGATGGTGTGCCTAGCTAACATTGTTGTTATGTGCTTATGTGTTGCCATGACTTCCTTATATAATGCATATTCATGAAAGCTTGTGTTTTGAAAGAAAATGAGTTTATGTGAATTGTTTTTCTCATGTTGTAGTACTTTGAGTAAGAGGTGCCTATTGTACTTCATGAGAGGAATATATGAGCATGCTTTACTGTGGAGTTGAGAAATTCCTCCTTGAATGAAATTCTTTTTGAGAGTAAATTGCATATGTGCTCCATGAGAGTATGTTGAGCATATTATGACTAGGAGATGGTAATTCCTCCATGAACATGACTAGTTATGAGAATCTCATGTACAAATGGGTTGTTAGATGTAGTTCATACTTCCTTGTGTTGCATTGAGTATATTTAGATGGAGTGATGTTTCCTCCTTGTTTATCTGCATTTAGATGTTTCATTCATGATGGGCTGCTAGTCTTGTGTCTTTAATTCCGAAAGGTATTTTACAAATGTCATTCGAGGATGAATGTTCCCAAGGGGTATATAATGTGTGTAGCGACCCTTTCAAAAGGATACTACCACTTAAACAAGAAATCTAATTAAATACTTGCGACATTTAAAACAGGTTAACTATGGCCATATTGATTTAAATCTAGTAGAGGGATTATGTTCATAACGAATAATTTAGTTAAGGATATACATCTTTCCCATTTAAACATTTATTTGATGTTAAAACTAACATGGTGCGGAATTTAACTTATGACGGAAAAACCCTCCCAGAATAATTTAAGCATATATTTGACGAGCTTTTCATGCATATATTATCCTCACACATAAGGATGAGATAACAAGAATATTACCAACTTCCGAGTACCGAAATCAGCCGGTTCATGCTTCACACAAACATTCAAAACTAATAGTAAATTTCGTATATTACAAGACTTAGGTTTGCATAGCCCAAAAGAACAAAACATATAGTCATACTTATATTACAACCCATGGTGACCTGATCAAATTAGTCCTCAAAATTTCATGTAAATATACAACACATAGATCATGTACAAGTCCCAAGGTTTATACAAGATATAGATGCCTATATGCAATTGTGATCTTCCTTAAGGCTCTCAAAATCTCCATCTCCAATCGCCATCTTCATGCATCCTCTCGATCTTTCCCTACGATAGAAACAACTATCGTTAAGCATATAGCTTAGTGGTGCCAAAACTATAGGTTCGGAGCCCTCAGATTGACCAAGTTACCATTCTCAAGTCATGGGCAACATAATTGAACATAATAAATAAATCAAGTAAACAATATATAAAGAGTATCAAGTTCGATATTTAAAGATCCAAATTAAATGTCAAGAACGCTCATAGCATAGTTTTCCAAGAGATTCAACAAGGCTCGCCCAATATATACATCATGTTGTCGCACCAAGCACAAGCATGTATTATCAAGAAGGGTCAAAGCCCAATAATCAAGAGAACCAAGAACCATATTAAAAATGGCTTTCTAGTTTGTACTGAAAATGGACAACTACCATTCTTAAGACTGACTAAAAATCTAGAGTCAAGATGGCAAATGATCCGAATCAAGAGGCATACCAA
>NW_006238938.1:3030838-3038378 GCF_000226075.1 Solanum tuberosum | reverse complement strand
AGCCACAAGAAGGACAAGGTCCCAACAAGAGTGCTAAGTGATCAAACAATCTGTACAAATGGGCGAGTTACACAAGTGTTTTTAATGTCTTAAATAATACCAACACGACAATGCAAAGTGACAAGAGGTAACCAAGGTACCAAGATCAACTTTCAGATATACCAGCAGTTAAAAGAGTGCAAGTAAAAGTTTATACACAAACCTCAGTGCTTAGCTTAGAAACAGTCCAACACCACTTCAAGAGTTCAAGCCGTAGACCAACCAACGTATCAAGGTTCTCAACTTGTTCACGAGTATATACAACCCTAAAAACAAATCCTGGCCAGCCTAGTACCTCATGTCGCAACTTAGATTTGAAAAGGAAAACGGCAAAACTGGACTGTACATCCTTCATGAAAGATGTAGGTACATATCTTAATGTTGAAAACAATCAAAAATCACCGCAAAATATATTTTGTACAAAAAGATATCATCAATATACTAGCAGTTGTTCATACAGGATTTCTAAATTTGAAATCTGGACAGAACTTGTCCTATGTTGCGTCCCATATTTTGAATCTATAACATCTAAATTAGAGTTTTACATAAACATAAGAGTTGTAGGTATACGCATTAGCTTTCCAAAACATATTTATTCACTGAAAAGTGACTTTTAGAGAACGAGATATTGCAAAAGTACTAAACACTACTTAGCTCAAAAACAGATTTCGACTACTCACCAAAGAGAAGGGTGTATCTCGAATTCCAGCCAAAAGGACCAATTTTTTCTTGTGATTTTGAGAGTAATATTGTTAGAGAGAGTTCACCAGCTTTCTTAGAGCTAAGGAACACACATTTCACCATAGAGGAGGTGTAAACATATAATCTCAAGAGTGATGTTTATCACATGCACCGCTGCCTCCAAAAGGTGGCTACCCAAAAAAAAAGGTTGGCTGCCCAAAATCTATACATATATACCTATATGTATAACGCTCACCTCCCTTTCAAGTTATACATAATTCTAATTAGAATATTACGCAAATACCCCCATACAATACCTTAAATTACGTTCACAGTGTATGATAAGCAGGTTTTCGAATATCACAACATTTCAAGTTCCCAAATTGAGAGTAAAACATACAGTAGTGATTAAGCAATGGTGTATCGACAAGCGACTCTTGGTTAGCATTTTGGGGTGTTACAACTCTCTCCCCCTTAAAGAAATTTCGTCTCAAAATTTACCTGACACTAGTCCAGAAACAAGTGCGGATACTGGGTTCTCATGTCTTCTTCTCTCTCCCAGGTAGCTTCTTTTCCAGAATGGTTCCTCCAAAGTACCTTTACTAAGCGGATTCTCTTGTTCCTAAGTTGCTTTACTTCTCGATCTTGAATTAGAATAGGTTCTTCATTATACGTCAAGTCAGGATTAACCTCAATAGATTCAGCTGGAAGAACATGAGATGGATTAGAACGATATCTTCTGAGAATAGAAACATGGAAGACATTGTGGATATTGTCTAACTCCGGTGGCAAAGCTAATTTATATGCAACTGGTCCAACCCTTTCAAGTATCTCATAAGGTCTAATAAATTGGGGTCTAAGATTTCCTTTTTGGCCAAATCTCATAATCTTTTTCCATGAAGACACCTTTAAGAGTACTACTGGTCCAACTTGATATTCAATGTCACGCCTTTTAAGATCAGCATACGACTTTTGTCTATCCGAAGAAATCTTTAGACGATCCTTGATAATTTTTACCCTGTCCTCTGTTTGTTGCACGATTTCAGGACCAACAAGCTTTCTTTCACCAACTTCACTCCAACAAAGAGGGGTCCGACATTTCCTTCCATACAAGGCTTCGTAGGGAAGCATTCCCAATACTCGATTGGTAAACTGTTATTGTAAGAAAATTCTATCAAAGCCAAGTGTTTGTCCCAACTACCCTCAAACTCCATAATGCAAGCTCGAAACATATCCTCCAAAATTTGAATCACCCTTTCGACTGGCCGTCTGTCTGAGGATGGAACGAAGTGCTAAATTTCAACTTAGTACCCAAAGCTTCCTGCAAGCTACCCCAAAATCTAGATGTAAACCTTGGGTCTCGGTGAGATACAATAGACACAAGGATTCCATGTAGTCTTATAATCTCATTAATGTACAACTCGACTAAACGCTCAAGTGAGTAATCCATTCTGATTGCTAAGAAGTGAGCACTCTTGGTTAGCCTGTCCACAATCACCCATATTGCATCATAATTTCTCTGAGTGCGAAAAAGTCCCGAAACAAAGTCCATAGTTATTCTCTCCCATTTCCATTCGGGCATCGACAAGGGATGTAGTAAACCAGCTGGGACTTGATGTTCTGCCTTTACTTTTTGACAAACCAAACATTTGGAAATGAACTCTGCAATGTCTCTATTCATACCATTCCACCAATAATGTTCTTTGATGGTCTGGTACATCTTTGTACCCCCATGATGCATTGCATATTTTGAAGTATGTTCTTCATTTAATATTTCTCTTCTCAATTTTTCATCACAAGGGATGCATAACCTGTTTTGATAAAATAAGCAACCATCCTCCGTTACTGTAAAATCAAGCTTTTCCCCATTTTGAACTTCTTTGGTCAGTTTTACAAGTCTCTCATCTAAGTTTTGCGCTTCTTTCACCTGTTCAAGTAATATTGGCTTTACTTGCAAATTAGCAATAACTGAACCATTTGAATCAAGTGTGAAACATATATTCATGGCTCTTAACTCAAAGAGCAAGGGTAAAGGACTCAAAAAAATGCTTGCAAAGGTTTTTCGACTTAAGGCATCTAAAACCACATTGGCTTTACCTGGATGATAATTAATCGTGCAGTCATAATCCTTGATGAGTTCAAGCCATCTATGTTGTCTTAGGCTTAGCTCCTTCTGAGTACTCAAGTACTTTAAGCTCTTGTGATCAATAAATATATGACATTTCTCTGCATACAAGTAATGCCGCCATATTTTTAAAGCAAAGACTATAGCAGCAAGTTCAAGATCATGAGTAGTATAATTCAATTCATGCGTTTTTAATTTCCGAGAGGCATAAGAAATAACCTTCCCTTCTTGCATCAAAAAGCATCCTAGACCATTGTGAGAAGCATCATTGTATACTACAAACTCTTTCCCTTCAATTGGTAGAGTAAGTATAGGCGCTTGAGTCAACAAGGATTTGAGAGTTTCAGAGCTCTATTGGCATTTGTCATCCCAAATAAACTTTATTTCATTATGCAAGAGCTTAGTTAAAGGGGAAGCGATAATGGAAAAGCCTTTCACAAATCTTCTGTAGTATCCTACCAAGCCCAAGAAACTTCTTACCTCAGTTTGACTTTTGGGAGGTCTCCATTCAACAACTGTTTGTATCTTACTAGGATCCACCTTCACGTCTTTAGTATCCTGCTAAGCCCAAGAAACTTCTTACCTCAGTTTGACTTTTGGGAGGTCTCCATTCAACAACTGCTTGTATCTTACTAGGATCCACCTTCACGCCTTCGGTTGATTCGACATGTCCCAGAAAAGCCACTTTATCAAGCCAAAATTCACACTTGGAAAGTTTAGCATAAAGTTCTTTCTCCTTCAGAATTTTCAAAACAATCCGAAGATGTTTATCACAGTCTTCACTACTTCTGGAAAATATTAAAATATCATCTATAAAGACAACTACAAAATGATCAAGATAAGGCTTGAAAACTCGATTCATTAGATCCATGAATACCGCAGGATCATTTGTCAATCTGAATGGCATCACCAAAAATTCACAATGACCATACCGAGTTCTAAAAGCAGTTTTAGGAATATCTATCTCTCTAACATGCAGTTGGTGATATCCAAACCTTAAATCAATCTTTGAGAATACTTTAGTACCCTTCAGTTAGTCAAACAAATCATCGATCCTTGATAGGGGATATTTATTCTTGATTGTTATTCTGTTCAGTTGTCTATAGTCAATACAAAGCCTAAGAGTGCCATCTTTCTTCTTTACGAATAAAACAGGGGCTCCCCCAGGAGAAACACTAGGTCAAATAAAACCTTTCTTAAGAAGTTCTTGCAATTGAGATTTCAATTGTCTTAATTCTGCTGGAGCCATTTTATAAGGAGTGATAGAAATAGGGTTAGATCCAGGAATAAGCTAGATTGGAAATTCAACCTCTCTTTCCAGGGGTAATCCAGGAAGGTTTTCTGGGAAGACTTCTGGGAAATCACATACATCAGGTATGTCCTTGATACAAGGACTCTTCAACTATGTATCAACTATGTGAGCAAGGTAAGCCCCACAACCTTGACGCATCAACTTTCTTGCCAAGGCCGCAGAAATAATACTAGATGTCAATGATCTTTTACCTTGTACAATGATGTGCGAAAATGTACGATCTTTAAAAGTCACATACTTAGACCTACAATCTACCACTGCATGATATTTGTAAAGCCAATCCATCCCGATAATAACATAAAAATCCTTGAAGGGCATTTCAATCAAATCGGCAAGGAAGACTAGTTTTTGAATCACGAAGGGACAATCACGATAAATTCAATTACACATAACTTGATAACCCAAAGGACTTTTAACAAGCACATCATAAATAAGTCTCATAGATTTCACGTTTTTAGGAAGAACAAGTGATGAACAAATATAGGAATGTGTAGAACCAAGATCAATCAATGTAAACACACATAAGCCAAATAAGTGAAATTTATCGACAACCACGTCTTGTCCATCTTGATCATCCCTCTGCCTCATAGCATAAGTGCGTGCAGTAGCCCTTGGTCCACTAGCTTTATTAGCTCTACTTGCACCTGCTGCTTGGGTATTTTTAAGTCTTGCGCCTCTATTAGTTTGAGGAGGATTAATAGAAGGCTTATGAACTGAGCCTTCAGTTTTCAAGGAAGGTGCATTATGAGGATTAGGACAGTCCTTCACTTTATGATCAAAGCTCCCACAATTGAAACTGCACCAGAAGCTCTCCTGCAAGTACCATAATGATTCTTTCCACATTGCGGACAAGTGGGCACACGAGGCTTGCCTTGGCCATAATTTGGATTGCTAGCTGTAGAAAATTCAAATCTGTTTTGCCTTTGTTGAGGTGGCCTGTTATCACTACCAGCCTTAGAATCATCAAACCTACCCTTTTGGATGGACCTCCAAAGTCTGGTCTAGGCTTTCGGAATTTGTTTTCATTTCGACTAGCTTCTTCTTTATAAGTCGTTCCCAAGTAAAAGCAGCAGACACTAACTTACAAAAGTTCTCATGTTGCCGGATCGCCACATTCTTCCTAATGGAATCATTTAAACCGTCTTCAAATTTCCTGCACTTGTCTTTTTCCTCTTTAATAATACCTCCTGCATAGCAAGAGAGCCTTAGAAACTTCTGTTCGTATTCAGAAATAGACATGCCTCGTTGCCTTAGATTCAAAAACTCATTTTGTTTGCATCACAATAAGCATGTGGGACATACTTCATACGAAATTCCTTACGAAAATCATCCCAAGTAAGAACCGGAGGTTTTACCTTGGCATTCAGAACACTTTCCCACCAATCATAAGCATCCTTTTGTAATAGTGAAATAGAATACTTAAATTTGGCAACATCTGGACACTCCAACTGCTCAAATACCCTCTCCATGTGCTCCAACCATTGTTCAACATCAATGGGATCAACAGTGCCTTCAAACTCCACTATACCCATTTTCCTCATTTTCTCAAAGCTAATCCTGTTGGGATCATGCATCGATTCAGCCATGTGGTGGAAGAATACAACCATTTGTTGAAAAGGAGGATCCAAGGCTTGAGGACCACGACTCATGTGAGGATGTGGACCAACTCTTATACCCTGATGGTTTCCCATATCAGACCCATTAGAGTGGGTAATATATTGGTTCGAGAGATGTTCTCCAACACCTTCTAGTGCATGAGGTTGGGAAACAGAGGCACCCGAGCCTTCATGAGCAACTTCTATAGGTCGGTTAGAAGAAGAGGCCATGACTTAATTCCTTCAAAAGGGGAGATCACATTGCATTAGCGACATGTACTAGATGCATGTGCAATCTTCATGCAATAAAAATGTGATAAACCATTTAAGTGAACAAGAACCCTAAATAGAACCTTTTTGAAAGCGAACAAGTATACAAGTAATTCACAGCAAAAGTCCTAGAACCACAAACCTAGGCTCTGATACCAATACTTGTATTGACCCTTTCAAAATGATACTACCACTTAAACAAGAAATCTAATTAAATACTTGCGACATTTAAAAGAGGTTAATTATGGCCATATTGATTTTAATCTAGTAGAGGGATTAGGTTTATAACGAATAATTTAGTTAAGGATATACATCTTGCCCATTTAAAAATTTATTTGATGTTAAAACTGACATGGTACGGAATTTAACTTATGGCAGAAAAACCCTCCCAGAATAATTTAAGCAAATAGCTGATAAGCTTTTCATGCATATATTAACCTCACACATAAGTATGAGATAACAAGAATATTACCAACTTTCGAGTACTGAAATCAGCCGGTTCATGCTTCACGCAAACATTCAAAACTAATGGTAAATTTCATATATTACAAGACTTGGGTTTGCACAGCCCAAAAGAACAAAACATATAGTCATACTGGATAGACTTGGTAATAGGTTCAGGCGCAGAAACTTGAAGACATGACTGAAAGAAGTGAAGAAAAGGGCATCTACAGAAGCAACTTACGTACCGTAGGTCCAGTTACGCCCCATAGATGATAGTCTTAGAACGGCAGGAAAGACATTGCTGAAGATCAGGGAATTCTTAACCAAGTGTTGAACCACGGTTGTGACTTACGGATCATCGATTGATCTACAGACCATACTGTTGCTCTGTCAAATCATTCAGAGATTAGTTCCAGTGCCTGATGCTTAAAAAATCTAAGTGTGGCGTTACAGAGAAAAGTTACAGACCATAGATATACTTATAGTCCTTATTGTTGAATCGTCGATTGTGAAAAAGATTTTGCAGATTTTAAAGAAAGAAAAGTTGCCTAAGTCCTGAGCCACGGAAGGGACCTACGGACCATAGATCGAGTTACGAACTATAGGTCAGTCTCGTAAAATGAAGACGCGTCCTGCAACTTTATTTCCTTATTTCGTTTCCTTTTTAGTTAAGACTTATTTTTCCATATATAGGGTATGTAAACCTTGTTTTTGGAGGTTAGACATTATTATTTTTGTTCTAGTTTTTGGCTTGGGAGATTAACATGCAACTTTAGCAATTCTTAATTTCCTAAGCACGTTTTGGTGATTTTTACTTTGAAATTTAAGTTGAAATTTTGGGATTATTCTACTCTACTACGTAAGTTCATGATTTATTCTTCAAACATTATGAATTGTTATCTCTCTAATATGGGTAACTAAATCTACAACTAGGGTTGTGGGAACCATGAGCGATTAACGAAGTATGAATAGTAACTAAGTAATTCCCAAATAGTGTTTTGCATGCATTGATAATTCTTTCATCTAGAAGTCTTTTTTACAGTGTGCAACGTTAGAACTCGCCTTGTTGCTACT
>NW_006238938.1:3007046-3030620 GCF_000226075.1 Solanum tuberosum | reverse complement strand
ACGTACGCCCTAGTTTCTTTCTCAATTTGATAACAACAAAAGTTTGAATCTTTCTTACTAATCACTTTCATAATTTCCAAAATTTGTTACACAAATCCCCCCACCCTTTTACTTATTTTTCTTGGAAATACATTGGCTAAATGAATATAATCGTTATTGAACTTAAGTCTAAACCATATTCCTCGTGGGATCGACCCCAACCTACAAGTTGGGTTCTTTATGTGATAACGATCGCTTATGCTTCTTAAAAGAGGTGTAATTTGATCGTATCACTATACGGGCGAGTAGGAGTTCCACGGGATGATACGAGGGATATTGAGATTATCCTTTCCTCCTCCGCTGATATCTGGCATATTGAGGCCGAGTACACTAGAGAGGAGGCTGACAAGAGGAGAGCAGCCCCGACGATACTTCTCTAGAGGTGGAAGTCGACTCTATACCTGCAGAGGCGTCTTTGCCTACTCCGGCCTCCGAGCCTTCAGGTAATTCTGCTCTTTCTTCCTCCTCACAGGCCCCAGGTACATCCTTTTCCTCCCAGCAGATCAAAATCACTCAGGCAATGATCCCGAAGATGGGGCATCTTGCTCAATCAACTGATGTGAGAGCTACTAGACTAGAGAGAGATTTTCCATTAATGATTGGGGTTGTAATTCTAGCTGCACTGACCCCTCTGCAGAATTCTATTGACACTCTCACTACGAGAGTTGAGGCTTGTGTGAGCAGATAGAGAGGGACTTCCAAGGTTTTGGTTTTGAAAGACAAGGTAGCAGAGTTGAGAAAAGACGTTGACTATTTGAAGTCTATCGACTTCACTTCATTGATTGAGGCTGCAGATGACGTGGATGCTCCAGAGACCTCAAGGATTCCTCCGAATACTACCAGCGATGCACACCGGGATGAGCCTATGCTTGAGGAGTCGGATTCTAAAACCGACGAGGAGCAGATTGGGGTACATAAGGAGAACATATTCAGAGATTTCCCAGACCTTGCAGGGACGGTTATGCAGACATTATTGGTAGAGACCCCATGGCTGTCTGTAGTGGAGTTGTTTCTTATGAGGTGATTCTAAGCACTGATGCCCAAGTCTAGACTGTTGCACCGAGCACTAAGGCCCTAACAGATAGAGAGACTACGTAGACATGATCCCTTCTTTACCTCCCTCTCTATCTTACTTTCTTTCACATTTTGGACAGTTTACTTCATTTGCATTTGAGAACAAATGATTTTTTATTTGTTGTGGGGTGAGGCCCACCTTTTATGTGAATATTGATGCTCGATGTTTTGTTTATATAATTGGGTCGTTATGATTATAATTGTGTTTTTTTATTTCCGAATATTTTTTGCCACCTCTTGTATGAGTGGAATGTGGCTATTCTGTTCCAAATTTGAGTCTTGGGTTTGAGCAATATTGATGACTCAAATAGTGCTCATAATCGAACAAACATGAATGCACAGCTAGAACGAGACCAATTGAAGTTGTATAGACTATATGTGAACTCTTTGCATCTCGTCATGACTAGCCAATTATCGAATTGAGTCTCTTGTGATGAACATTGCACACTAGCGAAAGTTTGGAGTCTTGTTTGACTTTGGTGTCGATGCCTTGTGTGATGAGCTTACTGTGAACTATGCATGATAACACCTAAAATTTGCCCCGTTAGTTCGATCGACTATGTAAGTCTATCTCTTGATATGATCTTAGGCAACTTCGAAGAGTGTGAGCCAATTTAACAAATACTGCTTTTGTGGCCTACCTTGTGAGTGTGTGTGAACCTCTTTTGAACACACTTTGAGCCTTATCCTTCTTTGGAAGAAACTTGATGAAAACATGACCTTTCTTAATCCACTACATATAATCCTCTTGATTTGTGGTTGATTGAATAGCCAACTTAGGCCAAAAGCCTGAGTTGGGGGTGGGGTGAAAAGAGAAGGCAAGTAAAGAACTGCAAGAAAATTCCCTTCAATCCATGTGTTAAGAAAAATGGAACCCCTCCATACAAAAAAAAAGAGATAAACACAAAGAAAAGAATGAAAAAGAAAAAGAAAGAAATTGTGGAATAAAATATGAAAATGCAAAAAGAAATGGGGTCTCCAACAAACCATGGAAAGTGAATAATGGGATGACTTGTGAGTATGAATGAATTTGAGGAGGAAAAGAGAAGGAAATTTGTAAACACCACATTTCATGAGGATGAAAGTCACTGAGCCTAAATGACCATACCTTTGCACTCAGCCCCATTACAAACCTTGAAAAGACCTTTTTGATCTTGAGTAAGCTGAAACAATTGTCAATTGGAAAATACATCAAACCTATGGGTGAAAGAATGCATAGAGTTCTTCTTTGTGAGTGTGAGCGTTGAATTTTATTTCGGAACTTTAAATGATTAAACCATTATGTGTGAAGATGGAATCATTTTTTGTGTGAGGGCATTTGAATACCTTAGTTAAACTTGAACTTGCATTTGAAACAAGTATTGTGAGATTGAGAATCTATGGTAATGGTGTGTCACAACTTGAGTCTTTGAGTACACAATTGATCCTTGCATGAGTAAGTTGAGTCTTATTTGTACATTCATGATTAAGTCTTATGTAGCACTGTTTGAGACATCCTTTTTGAACTGCTAAACTTGAGTTTTACTTGAGGTCAAGCAAAATTTTAAGTTGGAGGTGTTGATGAGTCCACGATTTGGACTCATTTAGAGCTTTATTTTGATCGATTTAGTGTCCTCAAATGTATATTTTGTCCCAATAACTGATGTAAATCCTTAAGTTTCAGGTATTTGAGTTAAGAGACAAAGCATGGACACTATCAAGCTAAAAAGGAACAAGGCGGCTGAAAGAACGAAGAAATGAGGGCCTGAGGATCGCCTAATGCATTAGGCGAACCGCCGTAACCTCGCCCAAAGTTCCAGTGAGTGCCCTGAAGGAAAATATCAAGTCAGCGATTAAAAGGAGCAGTCGGCGCATCGCCGAACAGTTCCGCGAAGCAGTACTGTATTGCCCAATGATCCAAAACGCGAAGATGCTGGATGCAAAAGCTGAAAGGCGATGAAGTAGACCAAAGGGAAGATCGCCGAATGCATTGGCAATCCTGACTAACTACGTCAAGTGCTCCTTCGCAGCACAAATTTTTTAAAACTATAACTACCCATTTAGTTTTCTAGCTTAGTATAAAAAAATCAATAAACTTTTGTAGAGAATTTTGAGACTTAGAATATTTCCAGTTTTTAGTTCTTGGAGTTTTTGGGAGACATTGTTCTTGAGCTTGAAGATTTGAAGACTTCCAACTCCAAGAAATTGGAAGTGGGTGTTGGAGATTTTTCAATCTAGACTCCTTAGAAGTGAAAATATATCATACCCAGTTGATGTTAATTCGATTTGGTATCATTTTCTTCCCTCTTTCTATGTCTAGCTAAAACCTCAATTCTTGGGGTGTGATTTTGTAAATATGGGTTAAATTTCCTGTTGGGTATTGCTTATTGCTTGTCTATTCGTTGTTTAAATGTGATTTCGTTTAGTAGTTGTGTTTGAACTTAATGGGATTGTAGTTACGAATAAGATTTCATCTTAGTATTTTTTGGCTTTCTCAAGAGAGAGGTTTTAAAACTAAGACTATTAAATCGATAGCCGGTGGTTATTGGGTCGTCATGGGTTCAACTCGAGAGAGTGAATCCTAGGCCTTTTCCCACACATTCAGCTCAAGAGAGTGAATGGGCTAAGGCGAAGGTTGTGCTTAATTGCGGCAACTCTGTGTACGAGAGAAACCGAGTTGATTCGGAGTAAGTTTCTCGAGAGAGAATTCATCCCCACTAAAGTCTAGCCTAGTTACAAATGTTCAGTGATTTACTATCAATAGCATTTACCCAATAGTATATTTTATCCCATATTCCTATCACATCCCAAGAATCCCGTCTCCTTATCTCGTATCTTTTTATTTTTGCTGTTTTTAGTTGTTAAGTGAATACAAACACCCCCATTGATAATTGACATTCGTGTCACCCATTGATTTATCATGTTTTACTCGTTAATATTTATAGCTATGATTGATTAGAACAAAATTTTATTTTTCTATTAAGTCTTGCAACCACTCCTTTGGGACTCGACCCCAACCCATTCGGTTGGGTTATATTACTGCACGCGATCGTTGACACCTGAATTGGATGTCGTGTCTTTGACTACGTCAAACATCAACCATATGTTCTTTATGTCCTTTTTTCATGTTTTAGACTTATGTAAGGGCTATGTTCCTAAGACTGTATTCAAGAGTTTTAATCCAAGTATTATAGATGGTTTGAGACATAGTGTTATATACTCTCTCATTTTATAAAAGACTTCGATTGTAAAGAAAATAATTTAAATTTCCACATTTTTTAGTAACACCCCGGAAATCTAATGACCTAAGCTAGAGCCTAATGTGTAGTATAGAGTCCTACAAAGGGTAAACATCAATGTAAGAGTCGTAAAATGACTTCCCAAGGTTACCACTAGTGTTTTAGTCCCTAAACGTCAAGGCATGGCCCCATCCAAGGACCCCCCCAAGGGTGGGTCCTTGATGATTGCCAAGGGGCTGCTCAAAAGCTGTCCAAAAATAGCTTCAATCCACAAAGGGGAATCCAAGAGTCGAGGATTGACACACACCCTGTGGATGGAAGTCGTGAGTCAAGACTTAGTTTCCTCAAACTTCCCCCAAAATCTCCTAGTCTCAAATCTACGCTTGCACAGTACGGTTCGTGGACCATACCACACCCTATAGATGGGGGCTCATGGATCAGTCCTGGACCAAGGCCAAGAGACCATCCTCAGACCCAATCCATGAGTGACCAGTATAGTTCGTGGATCATTCCATGCCCCGTAGATGGGGGCTCGTGGTTGAGGTCTGCAATGATGGCAAGGATCTCGGCCAAGGGTCAACTCTTTTAATAAATTCTAATTAATTAAGTAAGGGTGGGGGACAGTTATTATTAGCTATTTTAGACGCATATAAATAGTTTTAAGTCATTAAACTTCACTTAACTTCACATAACTCACAAGACCCAAACTCAAACCCAATTCACTTTCAAAATATTCTCTCTCTAGACTCCATTGAAGAACAAAGAAGAAGCTTAAGATAGGGATTCAAGATCCATCCTTTTCACTCAAATTTCGTGAGGAAATCATCAATCAAGGTATGGGAGACTTGATTCATGGAACACTTTTCTCCATGATGCCCTTCAACTCTTAATTTCAAAAGTTGTGATTCGGTCAAAAACTAGGGTTTTCATTCTAACCATGGATTCTTCCTAAAACCGAATTCATTATGTTAATTGTCTTATATTATGGATGAAATGATGTTTAACGGTGATTTTTATTGTAAAATTCCCCATGAACCCATGAACTACCCCATGACCCTAACTTCATGAATTGTGATGGGTATATTGATGCAAGATGATTACTATGAGGTGTATCTATGTTAATATAATTATTGAATCTTGTTTTATTCATGCCTATTGTGGTATCTTTAGGTGTAATTGTGGAACATGATTCATGACCCTAAAAAGGGGGTAAATTGCTAGGGTTTATATATTTTGATGAAGGTTCTATATGAACTCATGATATCCCTATGAAATGATGACCTTATGATTATTGTGTATTGATAGTATTTATGCAAGATCTTCCTCCCCTACTCCCTTACACTTATCTATGCATGAAAGGACTATGATTATGATATGAATGTTGTGTTGGTTGAAAGGATTCTCTAATGAAAAAAATACCATTAACGTGATGTGAAAGATTTACTCACATTCTAAGGATTCTAAGGGTGAAAGACTATCCTCACCTAAAGAATCAATGAGCTACCATAATATCATGATGGTTGAGTGTTAGGTATTCTTCTATGAACATGATTATAATGTAAAGACCTAACATGATTATTAAAGGGATTAAGCTTAGCACCGAAAGGATAGGAATAAGAGATGGAAACCTTTTACCTTAGTTAGTCCGGGTTTCTAGTAGCAATCTCCCTATCCCATAACTATGTGCCCACATAGGTCCTTAGCTACTAGATCCACCTATAAGCTAAACATGTTAGTTCTACCTTAGGCAAGTAGAACACCTCTTTTCGGTGTGGGTTCATGACACCAAATTCCATGTAGCTCACATGGTCTATGTCGGTTAAGGCTATACTTCTCTACATGATAAGAACAATATCCATGACATGACATGAACAAAAACATGAACTAAGAACACAAACATGAATCATGTGCTATGATTACTTGATGGGTCTTGCTTAGTATGATTGGGTGTATGGTATTTCACTTATACATTGCACAAGTGAGCTTGGAGAGTGATTGTGGAATATAATTGACAACATGATGCTTTATGAAGTTAATGTATGCTATGTATGAACATGAACCATGAAAATGAATATGAACATGAACATTAGTTATATCAATGACTTCTTAATAGGCTTTTCTTAGTATGAGTGGGGTATGGGACTTCACTTGTACATTGCACAAGTAGACCTATGAAGGGGTTCTGGTGTGGTTTATTATTATATGAATATGTAGGAATCCATGTATGCATGATATTAGTTGGTGCTTGGAATGACTTTCTTATTATGAACTACAAACATGATGTTTTCCTTGTCTATGATTGTTGGCTTGGATGAGGTTAAGGTAAGTTATGCATGACTATGATAGCCTAAGGTGGCTTACGTTATGGTTTGACTTGGTGATTACTCTAAATGTGCATAATTATTTTTAAATTGATACATGCATGATTTTAAATAAATGTCCCTTTTTGCATGATTTAAGGATTTTATGCATGCTTCCATACTTAGTACAATTAATTGTGCTAACCCATTTTCTCTACATTTTCTTATAAGTGTAGGTTCCAGTTGTTAAGGTCATTATCTCTTTTTAAAGTGAATCTTGGGTTGACTATTCTCTAAGCTTGGTGACTCCTCAAGTTCGAGGACGAATTATCCATTTCTTAGTTTCTATTGTATTCCGTATATTGAGAATTTATTGATATAAAGGGCTAAGTCCCAAACTTTGAATTCTAAATGTTTTAGATGGGGTATGAGACAAGGTCTAGACTCTTATGATATTCCTTTATGAAAATGAAGTTTAACTTCTATTGTAAAAGTTTTAAATTTTCCGCATCATTTCCATGTTATTATGTTATGATTATGCTAGGGGTTTGTATGACACCCCTTTGGGGTCGAGTACGCCGTTTTACGTCTAGGGGTACCCCTGGGTCATGACAAACTTGGTATCAGAGCATAAGGTTTTGGGACGATATTTAGGGTGATGTCTCGTGAACCACATCTACTAGTCTTGTTCATCAGTGTAAAGCGCGCCACACTTATGAATGGGGTCTATAAGATATTTATGAACTCTCACTTCTTTGATTACTATTTAGTCATGCCTTAGAGTTTTATCTCTATGAAGTCCCTTTCCTAACCCTTTTCTTGTGCATATAGGAATATGAATACATGGTGAGCGGCCGCAAGATGGGTGGAAAGAGAGATTGGTAATGAGGGAGTTCCTCCCAAAGATCCTCAAGATGAAGGGACTATGACTAACGTAAATATTAGATCGGCTCTCCAAACCTTGACCCGTGTTCTTACGGCTGAAGTCACTAGGGATGCTAGAGCTCATGGGAACCCCAATGAGAGCACTATGGCCTCAAGGTTGAGAGACTTTACGAGGATGAACCCTCCAAAGTTCTTTCGATCTAAAGTGGGTGAAGAGCCTCAAGAATTTGTGGAGGAGATATATAAGATAGTGGATGCTATGGGGGTAACCTCTAGAGAGAAGGCAGAGCTAGTCGGGTATCAATTGAAGGGTGTGGCCCAAGTATGGCACACTCAATGGAAGACAAAGAGGCCAGAAGGAGCGGGTCCCATAGGTTAGGATGTATTCAAAAAGGCGTTCATTGATACGTAATTTCCCCGTGAAAAAAGGGAGGCCAAGGTGGAGGAATTCATCAACCTTCGCCAAGGAAATATGGGTGTTGAAGAATACTCTCATAAGTTTACCGAATTGTCCAAGTATGCTTCATCCATGGTAGCGGAGCCAAGAGATGAGATGAGTAGGTATGTAACAGGTGTGTCTAGCTTGGTGAGGAAAGAATGTCGTTTGACTCTTCTTTATGACAACATGGATATATCCCATCTTATGGTGTATGCTAAGAAAATGGAGGATGAAAAACTCCAAGAAAGGAATAGAGATGTGAAGAGGCCTAGGACTAATGATAGAAATTCTTCAAAGGGCAATTCTGAGGGTCAAGGGCAACCAAGGTTCAAGAGAAGGTTTTCCAACCAAGGTTCCTCTAACCCTCCAAGAGTCAAGAGAGATAAAGTGCCTAACCCTAAACCTCAAGGAGGTAATGGTGCTGGATCTTCCATGACAAGGCCTACATGTGCAAAGTGTGGCAAAACACATGAGGGCAAGTGTCTTATTGGAACAAATGGTTGCTTTAATTCTGGAAAGAGTGGTCATATGGTGAGAGATTGTCCCATGCTAAAGGTTCAAGTGAGAGAGGGCAAGCAAGTCCCTCCAAGTGGCTCAAATTTTGATGCTCCCAAGAAGAACCACTTTTATGCCCTCACATCCCGAAGTGATCAAGAGGGATCTACGAACGTTGTTACCGGTATGTTGCAAGTATTTTCAATTGATGTTTATGCATTATTAGACATTGGGGACACTTTGTATTTTGTTACTCCTTTTGTGGCTATGAAATTTGATGTACTCCCCGATGTCTTAGAAGAACCCTTTTCGGTTTCTACCCCAGTGGCTGACTCGGTTATAGCTAAAAGAGTTTATAGGAGTTGACCCATCTCATTGTGTCATAAAGTGACATTGGTTGATTTAGTATAATTATATATTGTTGAGTTTGATGCTATATTGGGCATGGATTGGTTGCATGCTTTTTTTGCATCCGTTGATTGTAGAACCCGGGTAGTGAAGTTTCAATTTCCTAATGAGCCTACTTTAGAATGGAAAGGGGGAAAATCTACACCTAGAGGTCATTTCATTTCATGTATAAACCTAGAAAAACTATCTCAAGAGGGGTGCTTGTATCACATTGTTAGGGTTATGGATGTTGAGTCCGAGACTCCTCCTTTGGAGTCGGTCCCCGTACTGAGAGAATAACCGGAAGTCTTCCCCGATGAATTGCCCGGTATTCCTCCTGAACGTGAAATAGACTTCGGCATTGATCTTTTGCCAGATACTCAACCTATATACATTCCCTCTTACCGGATGACACCGGCCGAATTGAAAGAATTGAAGACACAACTCAAAAATTTTCTAGACAACGATTTTATAAAACCAAACATATCTCCATGGGGTGCACCAATATTGTTTGTGCAGAAGAAAGATGGCTCCCTTAGGATGTGTATAGACTACCTCCAATTGAACAAGGTCACTATCAAGAATAAATACCCTCTCCCTAGGATTGACGATTTGTTTGACCAACTCCAAGGGGCGAGTTACTTTTCAATGATTGACCTAAGGTCGGGCTATCATTAACTAAGGATAAGACGGGTAGACATTCCAAAAATGGCCTTCTGAACAAGATATGGTCACTATGAATTCCTAGTGATGTCTTTTGGTTTGACCAACGTAACGACGGCCTTCATGGACCTTATGAATAGGGTGTTTATGCGATATCATGATTCATTTGTGATTGGTTTTATTGACGATATTTTGATCTATTCTAAGAGTGAGGATGATCACATAAAGCATTTGAGCATAGTACTGCAAGTCCTGAAAGACCAACATTTGTATGCTAAGTTTAGCAAGTGTGAGTTTTGGCAAAGGTCGGCTGCTTTCCTCGGTCATATGGTATCAAGCATGGGTATAGAAGTTAATCCTAAGAGGATGAGAGTGGTTAGGAGTTGGCCTAAACCCCTAAGTCCCACCAACATTCGAAGCTTTTTCGGTTTTGCTGGTTATAATAGGAGGTTTGTTGAGGGTTTCTCCTCTATCGCTTCTCCATTAACGGCCTTGACCCAAAAGAAGTCCAAATTTGAGTGGTCGGAGGCTTGTGAGAAGAGCTTCCAAGAATTGAAGGATAAACTCACATCCGCTCCTTTGCTGACCTTACCGGAGGGTACCGATGGGTTTGTAGTATATTTTCACGCATCTTGAGTGGGTTTGGGATGTGTTCTCATGCAATATGGTAAGGTGATTGCCTATGCTTCAAGGCAACTGAAGTTTCATAAAAAGAATTATCCAACTCATGACCTCGAACTAGCGGCGTTGGTGTTTGCCTTGAAAATTTGGAGGCACTGCCTATATGGGGTCCATGTAGATATATTCATCGACCATATCAGTCTTCAATATGTGTTTAGCCAAAAAGACTTGAATCTTCAACAAAGAGGGTTGTTAGAACTTTTGAAGGATTATGACATGAGTGTCCTTTACCACCCCGACAAAGCTAATATAGTTGCGGATTCCCTAAGTAGATTGTCCATGGGTAGTGTGGCTCATGTAGAAGATGAGAAGAAGGAATTGGTTTGTGATGTGCATAGATTGGCCCGATTAGGTGTCCAACTTGTGGATTCCACCAAGAGTGGATTCATGGTTCATCATAGTTTTGAATCGTCCTTTGTGGTTGATGTGAAGTCTAAGCAACACCTTAACCCTATATTTATGGAGTTGAAAGAATTTGTTCTCAACAAGTCCATTGAGGTTTTCTCCCAAGGGGGAGATGGGGTTCTTAGGTACCAAGGTAGGTTATATGTACCAGATGTTGATGGCCTAAGGGAGCGAATTTTGGAAGAGGCTCATGGTTCACGGTATTCTATTCATCCGGGAACCTCCAAGATGTACCATGATCTACGGGAAATCTATTGGTGGAATGACATGAAAAATGATATGGCGGGCTTTGTGGCCAAATGTCCAAATTGTCAAAAATTCAAGCCCGGACACCTAAAACTAGGAGGTTTTTTCCAAGATATGAATATTCTCACTTGGAAGTGGGAGAAGGTGAATATGTACTTTGTTGTGGGTTTGCCTCGTACTCGAAGGCAACATGATTCTATTTGGGTCATTTTTGATAGTATGACAAAATCTGTCCATTTCATTCCCGTTAAGGTTACTTTTTCTGTGGAAGACTATGCAAAGTTTTATATCAAGGAAGTAGTGAAGTTGCATGGGGTTTCTTTTTCTATCATATCAGATTGAGGTACTCAATTTACTTCACGTTTTTGGAATGTTTTCCAACAAGGGCTTGGTACCAATGTTAAACATAGTACCACTTTTCACCCTCAAACGGATGGTCAAGCCGAACACACCATTCAAAACTTAGAGGACATGTTGAGGGTGTGTGTGATCGATTTCAAGGGTAATTGAGACGACCATCTCCCATTGATCGAATTTGCCTACAACAATAGTTACTATTCTAGTATTGCCATGGCTCCGTTTGAAGAACTATATGGTAGGAGGTGTAGATTTCTGGTTGGTCGGTTTGAAGTAGGTGAGTTTGCTCTAATTGGTCTCGAACTAGTTTATGATGCCATTGAAAAAGTTTGACTTGTTAGAGAAAGGTTAAAAATGGCTCAAAGTCGACAAAAATCCTATGTCGATGTTAGGAGGAGGGATCTTGAATTTGAGTTTGGTGATTGGGTCGACTTGAAAATCTCACCTATGAAATGTGTGATGAGGTTTGGCAAGAAGGGGAAACTTAGTCCCCGGTATGTGGGGTCGTACCAAATCTTAAAATGTGTTGGAAAGGTGGCATATGAATTAGATTTGCCAAGTGAGTTGGCTCCGGTTCACCCGGTGTTTCATGTCTTCATGCTCAAGAAGTGCATTGGTGATCAGGTGTCCATCCTTTTTTTTAGAGGGTTTAGGAGTTGATGAGAACCTTTCTTATGAAGAAGTTCCGATTGAGATTTTGGACCGGCAAGTGAAAAGGTCGAGAAATAAGGAAGTAGCCTCCGTTAAGGTTCTATGGAGAAATCACATAGTTGAGGGTGATACATGGGAGGCCAAGGCCAATAGGAAGTCCCATTACTCTCATCTACGGAGAAATCCTTTGGATTTCGGGGCTGAACTTCGAAGAACACTATTGCTTATTCTTGGGAGGTTTGGTCGACTTTTCCTCTTCTTTTTGCTCCAAGTTTGGATGATTTTTGGAGAATTGGGTTCTGTAGATGTTTGACTAAGTTGTTAGGCTTAAACCGAGTAGAACGACGTAGTTTAGGCATCAAACAACGTACTTTAAGTGCCCAATGCATAACACAAAGGACCAAAACGACCCTGACTTAAATCTGACGAGTACCATCTACTATAGGACTGATGCGCCATCGTTTGACCTACCAACCGTCGTTAGGATTCGTCAATCAAGCACTACCCGATAGGGCTTCACTAAAATAGACATAACTTTTTACTCCAAGTTGGGATATCAGCAAAATTAGTGGTGTTGGAAATAATATGCAATTATCTTTAATTTGATATATCATAGGCCACCTAATTCATTATGTGATAAATATATGATCGTTAGAAGTTGACCAAACACCTATTTTCCTCAAATTGGTTATTGACTCTCACCTACGGTCCGTAGGTCCAACCACGAACCGTCCTAGTCAACCGTAGGTGGGATTAGAGACCATCAACATCTGGTGCCCAATGACTGACACCCACCTACGGACCGTGTGTCAAACCATGGACCGTCGGTGAATTTCGTGGTTCTAGCACCAGGTCCTAGAAAGCTGCATTTTTTTCTATCTTTTCAAAATTTGAGGTGTTACATTATTGATGAGTTACTCATAGCACAACTCTTGAGAAAGTCATGATACTGGAAAGGGGCATGAGAAAAGCCCATGATTGAGCTTAAGTGTTGAAATTCAAAATAATGCACACTTATTCATATGAATCGTGCGTTCGAGCTAAAAGCAAGATGTATTGCTACACTCTTTTCTCTAAACCTTGTTTCAGTTGAGACCCTTATGAGGAAGTGAGTTTTAGTTCTTGGGTAGTAATTTCCATTGAAAAGATAGTATGAGTTATGAAATTAGAAGCAGTAGTAGTAAAAGTGCCCAAAGTTAGAATAATGGATGCAGCGGTTCAGTAATCTATGAAAGGGAGATAGTGATGAGGCAAATTATGTTATTGTAGTCATGGACCTTGTAAGTTATTAATGAGGAGTTTTCCCTTAAGGGTAGACTAAGAAATGATGAGTTTGTGTAAATTTCATGATAGAAGGTATAGTAAGAGTTACTAGTATGGATGAGTTAGAGTAGACAATTACTAGAAGGGAGTTTATGTTAATGCTACTATGTTAGTGAAGGCCAAGTATATGTGTGGAATAAAATAGTAGAGTGTTCATGAGGTAATAGCTTTAAACTAGGCTTATGATTCTAAGGGGAAGCCCATAATATTAAGAGTGTTACAAAAATAAATAAGCAATGATATATAGCAAATGATTAAATAGTACTGAAGTTGTGAATGGAAGGGTGACGGTAAATTTTAAGTATGAAGACTGAGAGATAACGAATAACTACTTCTGATGAGATCTTAGTGGGCGAGTGTTTCTTCATTTTATCTAGAAGTTGAAAGTTGTTATAGTAAGCGAGCAATCATATTAATATACGTGTTTAGTAATAAACACTAATCTTTAATTTGAGATGAGAGTCGTGATCAAAAGAATGACAACATAAGGGTGATGGTGTTAGTCTTGAGATCTGATCTTGTAGACTTGACATAGAGTAGATGAGGAATTGAGATGTTAGCTGCAATGAATACGAGTGGTACAAGTGAGAGATCCTACCTTTGGATAAGGGCAGTGAAGTGTGGCTATGTCATAAGAGTGACAAGAGCATTAAGAGTTGTACCGAGATTGTATGTAATAAGAGGAGGTTCCAATTAAGTTAATGATTTTCCATGTGTGCCTATATTGTATATTTGAGCTGTCAATGTAAAATAGGTTGAGGGAAACATTATTTTTTTCTACTTAAAAGTTAAATTAAGCGGCCTTATAAGCCAATGAGAAGAGGTTAAGAGATGCATCTCAGAAAGAGGTCTTGGAAGGAATCTTAGTACCTACACGTGAATAGTTAAGTATTCATGAGAGTAGAATTTCTCGAGTATTAGAGTAAAGAAAATGTAGACCAGTTTAGAGATGAATGAATAGATCCATAACCATCGAGTTTACTAAAAGGTATTGGACGAAAGATATGCAAATTGATCTTTCTCCAATATCTCTTAGAGTGTAACTTTAAGGTATCAACTTAAGACCTAAGGGGGAGATGATAAGATGAGAAACCAAGTCAAGTGTTAAGAATCATATATTGATGTGCTTAGAAATAGTTATAGTGTTATATCTAAAGGGGGAGATGATAAGATAAGAAACCAAGTCAAGTGTTAAGAATCAAATATTGATGTGCTTAGAAATAGTTATAGTGTTATATCAATCCATTCAGACTATAGAGACTTCCTCAAATTTTAGTTATTACAACATCTTGGTAATGTTTTTTATATCAGAATTGTGTTCATGACCTATGCTCAGACACTTCAGAGAGATTCACATCTAAGCTCAATTTCCAAAATGAGGGTCAAAGACTTTAGCCCATTGATCTCAATCTTAGTCCGTAAAGATATGGATATCAGCCTCATGATATGAGCCTATTCATATAAGCATTCATTTCTCATAGTATGCTCAGTATCAAAAATTATGATTTGATCTCAATGGCTAGCAACATAATGTTATGTCATGCATATTCTTATATCAGACGTCTCGAATGAATCGTGCTTATGATCTTTCACCCTAAATGTCTCTCAGTGATTGTTTTTAGTTTTGAGAGTTATGTTGTTTATAGTTGTGTGATGATAGAGAAGAGGACTGTTATTTTCTTATTGTGATAGTGTTGGTGTGGTTATTCCATCTAAGGTTATAAATATGGAGGAAAAATGAGATAAGGTTTTACGATGAGTACTAAGTCTGCTTCCTGGGGGTAATGCATGAATATTCAGTCGGTAGAGAGGATTAGAGGATGAGGAATTCTTATAAGAAATGGTTAGTAGGAGTCCATGGAGTTGTTATAGTACTAGGCTTGAATGTAGTGTTCTTGGGATGAGATTTCCTACAGAGGTATAGGACCGGAATCTTGTGAGTTAGATCAGAATAATCACCCTATGTTAAATACTTTGTGAGTTGACTTCGGCTTCAATATAGAAATATTAACCCATTTCCATTCTCATTCGAGGATGAATGATCCCAAGGGGGATATATTGTAACACCCAGAACATTTCCAAGTTAAGACTCGAACCATTATTCATTTACTTGTAGGGTCTATCGGGTGATTCTTAACTTTACCATATACGTAAAAGTAAATTATTTAGTGTGGGATTGATTTTTGATATCAATTTAGGTCACTACAAACTCCTAGCACAAAGTAGAGTTGAATGTTTCCTTATCGATTAAGTTTTGACGTAAAATTCTACTTGGGTCATCTTCAAACGACCATATCTCTTAGAATATAAAGAGTTGTGTGGCCCATAACCTATAAAATTAAGGTTATTTGAATCTTCTTTCCAGAGCCACCAATTTCGCATAAATCAAATGTTGAGTAAAATATTATGACCATTTTAGTAACGTGATACAATGAAGTGACGAATTAACTACGAGAAAACATTAAAAAGGGTCCCTTTTGACTTTTTCCCTCCAAGAAAACCTAAAACAAATTTCTTGACTAATTAAAGACCCAAAGCAATCATATTTTTATCTCTTAATTCATCACTCTCTTGTCTCTCAAACCCTAAGGTAAAACCCTAAGGATAAGTCAAAGTAGATGACTCCATTCAAGATTTTTTCAATATTTTTCATGATTCTTCTTCAAGGTATTTCTCCAAGAATTATGAATCACTAATGAAAATCACAATTCTTGGCCATAGAGATTTCAAGAAAGTAATTCAAGAATATCAAGAAAGGTTTTCTTGATTGTTCTCCTTCAAGCTAGGTTTTCAAGACTTCTAACCAAGTTCTTTTTCAAGACTCTTCAAGATTATTCAAAAACCTTGTTCTTCCAGGCCTATAAGGATATCATAGTGTTGGACTAGTTCATCCTCACGCCCTACATCTACTTTCAAATCAGTAAAAGTGTAATCTAGGATTCTACCCCTAGATTTGAGTATTCTTGAGATCAGTTAATTTTGAGTTCTCGAGTTCCTATTTCTTTTTGAAATTCTACTACTAATAATTGAATTGTTATATGTTATGCATTAACATTCTTGAGTTGAGTCGTTCATGTCCATAATTCAGCATGAACCCTATGGTGTGAGTTATAAATTTTTAAAAGCTTTTTAAAGACAACACTTGAGTTCTTAAATTGAGTTTTGAAAAAGTAAAGAGTAGTTTTGAGAAAAGAGTTTCTAAATCATGATTAGGATGACAATAGCGTATTCCATCAATGTAGGAGCAATATGGTATCTAGATATACCATCAATGTTTATGTAGTATGACTTCCCGAGTCATGAATTATCATATTAAAATAAGATTTTGATATGTTTTTGAGAAAGAGTTTTCAAGTATGAATTTTGTAAGAGTATAAGAGGACTATGTATTCCCATAGGCATCAATTTTTACATTGATAAAATAGAACTTAAGATTTCTAAATGAGTTATGAGTTCAAACGATATTTCAAGAGCAGTTACCTCTTTTAAGAGGGTAGTTTGAGCAATTAGCTCAAACCAAAGGAAGAGTTATGTTATTAAACATATGAGCATTAGTATATATTGTTGGGAGTAGTATTGAGCACCGATATAGGGGAGAGTTCAGAAAACTCAGAGGCCCCATAAACCATGTATGCCAACATGGGTAAAAAGTCATACATTTTAGATGATTCCTTATTGCATTTTAAGAATAGCTTGGTGGATCCAGTTAGTTGAGATATTCTATACCCCGGCAAGGTAAAGGACAATTCTAGCAGCGTGGACGACACGATGTATCATCACGTAGCTTATAGTGATGGTTGTCGGTTAGAGAATCTCCCAATAAAGTTAAAGTGTATTTTTACATATCACTAATTATGTTTAGTTCAGAGATGAGAAAGTATTTTGTAAAGGTTTAACCGATTTAACTCCTTTAATTCTTTACATTCATCTTGAGTACATTTTTATCTATTCCAATCCTACTGGTACATTCATTGTACAGATTAGATTCAACATGTATCTTTTAATGATGAAGATACATGTTCTTAGTATCCTCAACAAGAGCCTGTTGAGAGCACTTTCATCTACTCGTCAGACTTTGAGTAAGACCTCCTTGCTTCCAGAGGACAACAATTTTATTAGTTGTTAGTATTTATAACATTTTTAGTAATTTTGGGTCTTGTCCCGACACTCATCTTTATATGGTAAATGCTTCACAGATAGACAGTTTTGGAGAGTTTTCAAATTCAGATGTTTTCTTTAAAACTTTTGTTTCATAATCAGTATATTCAGTTTAGTTTTGAGAGTGAGTAAACTGTTCTTAAACGTTTCTTTCAATTTAATACTTGTGTATGCTTGAGTTAGTCTTTCGCTTGTAGTCAGCTAAGATGAGGGTTCACTTAGGGACCAACAATGGTTCTCGGGTGCCGGTCACGTCCAGGGTTTAGGCTCGGGTCGTGACAATTGTTGTTAAAGGATAATCATCCAAACAAAAAGTATAAAATATGTATGCGATTTCTTTAATGTATCTATTGTATCATGATATGTTATGTATTGGAAATGAATCATTATGTAATATATCAAAAAGGTATTGTGATACATCATGTATTGGAATGGTATCATTATGCGATGTATGATAAAGGTATCATGACACATCATCCGTCCGAATTATATTATGATGTAATGTATCATGATACATCATATATCATGATGGAATTATGATACATCATATATCATAAAGGTATCATGATACCATTAACTACAGAATCTAGGTAATTGTTCTCTACATTTTATATCCCGAAATGTCATATTAGAACTTAAATGGTTCACATAGTTAATGCATCACAATAAGCATCTGACAATTAAAAGAAAAAAAAAATGAACCTAATGGGATATATAAAAATCATCATTTTAAAAAATGGGATAGATTATTACTGGTAAACCTGTCATGACCCAATTCCTCGAGTCATGATAACAACTACTATAACCCTCAAGTATATAAGTCAACCCATAACCCAAAACAACAAGTAATAGATATAAGGATAGAAACAAATCAGAAGCACTAATTCAATAATAGAAATGGAATAACAAACGGAAGGAAACAAAAATGATATCCATACAAAAGATCCCTCCTAGAACCTAGAAGTCACAAGAACGGTTTTGTCTAAACACAAGAGTTTTAAATCCCAATAATGGATCCAAAATAAAAGCTTGTCTCAAAAAGCAAAAGACGACCTATCAAAATAGAGGTAGAGGTCAATAAGTACATGACTCCTAGTACTCTCCCTGACCTCAGAACTGAAGCTACAACGGGCTTGAATGATCAATGCCGGAAGCAGGTGCTCAAACCTACATCACGGATCATATGCAGAGCATAGTATGAGTACCAAAACAACATGTACTTAGTAGGTATCATAGGCCGACTAACTCATAAGGGGAGTGTAGACCAGAGCAATAGGGATTCAAGCCATCTACTGTGGTTGTGGGATTTGGTGGGACAAAGTAGTCCACCGGCGATGAAAAGACGATAGTAGACCAGACGGAGGCACCACCATAACACCTGAATAAGCATGAAAAGTACAGGTCCAAGAGGAATTTAAATGAAATGCACACGAGTGTATTAATAAAAGAAAAAGAACTAAGTTCAACTAAATAAACATAACATACATTCATAAGCCTAAAAGTTACATGCATGTGCAAGTTTAAGTTAAAACCTTTACAGACCCCATAAGTCCGACAGGTGTACATAATAGCTAAATCTACTAAGAACTAGTCACGGTGACTCAAAATCTACACAAGGCGTAGACCATACCTCGAACCGTAGATAACCTCCATGTAACCAATAAAAGTCTCCCAAAGGTAAGGAGTAGAGAGCATGAACCTCAAACCACAAGTGGTCTCTAAAGGGGCAATAGGCCGAAGCTAGAGTGTATCAACACCTTAAAGGATAAAGGGCAACATGACTAGACCTTGAATCATCGATTATAATGGCTTCCAAAGGACCTCATATAAAGTCATCATCATAGAACCACCACGGAATGACGTCTACTAGTAGATAAAAGAGACAATACTCTAAACTCGGACCAACTCTAGTGTCCTATCGCCAAGCTAAGCCTAAAATCCCAAACGCACTTCATGAGGCCATAGATTGAAGGAGATTTGAGTCCTCGCCTAATCTAAGGCTTATTTCTATCAGACTCAAATATGCTACACAAGTCCATAAGGAGTTAACCATCTGCAATGATGTCGAAAAAGAATGAGGCCAAACCGGTCCAAATATAGCACGACTACAACTAGAACTAGTCTTAAGCCTAGAGTAAGGTAAAAAATGCTCAAACAATCAACAATAAAAAAAATTGAGGACAACCACGAGGTAAGGGTGATCATATACAACAGTCAACATGAAAAAAAACCCAAAATATGCCCAAAACATGATATCTAACAAACTAGCATGATCAACTAGGTTTCCATTCCCATTCACAAAATTAAATATCATTTCATATATTGAAGCTCAATTTAAGGAATGGAGAGTTGTAGCCTATCTTTAGGCTAAGAATAATTTGGGGCTCAGAACAGAGGAACCAAGACCATGCTACAATTCACACTTTAAAGAACAACTAACAAGCTAAGGTTGTCCTAAAATAGATGAAAATAACATAGGAAGAGTCTCTGATAGTTCCCAATAACACACCCACGTAGCCCCGCATTTTCCGAACATAATGGACTTCAAATAACCCAAATATGAGATATATTAGAAGAGAAATCGGCAAAGGAAAATTATTAGTCCTTGTTGATCGGGTCTTGTCTTTCAAAAAGGGACTAAACCAAAATCCTACTCCCTTAATGCGGCTAGAGGGGCCTGAAAACATGGAGGATCAACAATTAACCATCTGCAAACGCGATGAAGGCCCTACCAATGCTAAGGGTAAGGAACCAAGGCCCTGCGACCACCCCAAGACCCATGAATGTAGACACGAGGGACCTAACCCATCGCCAATGAAGCATAGGTCCCGTGAACATCGTGACCAGATATATTGGTGTTTGCACACGTGAAGGAAAATATAAATTATACCACCTAGTGCACATCAACTTGTTTTTGACAACTTAAAATCTCAGACCGGGTTCTCATAATTTGTTCAAAACCTTGTGCACACAATCGAGATATAAAAATCTATCAAATTCAACATTCCAAACTCAATGGAGTAGTCAAAACTTCCATCAGAGCTTGTCTTGACAAAAAGTGGGTACCACACCCAAACTGCATTTTAAGCTAAAATCCACAAAGAGGTTCGAAATTAGGCAGGAAGCCTCGAGATCTACACAAAGGATCATTCTAGAGACAACTCAACATTTCAAAGTCAATCACACTGACTGAATTCTTGTGCGGACATATTTACCAAGAATGATGACTGAGGTCAAACTTAAGACAAAGCTTAAATGGTAAAATGCCTAATTGCACAGACTCAAATCAAAAGCCTCGGGACCCGAACTAACTATGCCACTAGCCTAAAATGACCCCTTTAGAGCTGATTGAACCATCAAAATTTTATTTTGAGGCACTCTTCATAAAATTTGTATCAAAATCAACCATTCAAGCTTCAAAATCTCTGAAACATGGAATTTCACAAAAAAAATGAACGACCAGGTGATCGAACTATCAACCCCTTCAAGTTATAAATGAATTTAAGTCGCTATAGGAACACTTGAAGTTATGAAAAGAAGGCATAAATATAAAAATGACCTAGAGGGTCATTACAACACCCCCTACTAAAAGGGATTTTGTCCATGAAATTAAGTGTCAAGAACAGCCTAAAGGCTCAAACAAACCAAGAAACTTCTCTCCTGTCTCATGCTCAGTCTTGCGGTAGCCTTTTCAACTAGACGATGCGTCCAATAAATCGTCACGACAGGAATGGCTCTCAAACACAACTGTCACCTATCTAAGAATAGAAAGGCAACTACTACTCCACAAAGGTCAAACGCTCATCCAACTCTACCAGTTCATACTGAAGCATATGAGACTCATCACAAAATATATTGTTGCAACATCAAAACATGAATAATAAGGTGAATAGGTGAAAATGCTCAAGCTGGGGCTACATCATAAAAAACCTCACTAACTATCTAGATGGTCTAAAAAAGGCCAATATATCTGAGCTAAGCTTGCCCCACCTCCAAAATCTCATCACTCCCTTCATGGGTGAAACACAGAGGAAGCGGACCAACTGAAAACCTCAAAGGTTGATGCCTACGATCGGCATAACTCTGGTATCTACTTTGATTTGTGCAAGGCCTATCCTGAATCACCCCCACCTTATCCAAGGCCTCCCAAAGCAAGTCAGTATCATGCGGCCAAGGCTTTTTAGAGTCAAGCCAGCCAACCAAAGAGAGACAATGCCTGTCATATAAGGCCTCGAATAGGGTAATCTGAATACTAGAGTGGTAGTTGTTGTTGTACAAAAACTCTGGTAAATAAAATAACTTTCTCACTAACCCCCACATCTCCAAAACATAAGCCCATAACGTCTCCTTAAGAATTTTAATAGTATGCTTCGACTGCCCAATGGTCCATGAGTGGAAAGTTATGCAATTTCAATATGAGTGCCAAACTCCTCCTATAATGTCCTAAAAAAGGTAAAAGTGAATTGATCACCCCGATCTGAGATAATAGACAAAGCACACCATGCACAGTAACAACCTGGGTGTTGAATGAAGACTGAATAGGGAGAAACTGTGCTGACTTTGTAAGTCGATTGATTATGACCTAGATATTGGCAACACAAACCGGTAAACAAATCTATAGTGTTTCGATCCCACTTCCTCTCTAGAATGGGTAACCCTTGAAACTCACCACTAGACCTCAAATGCTCGGCCTTTACCAGCTGGAAACATAAGTAACAAAACATATAGTCTATATTACTTCTAATGCTAGTCAACCGATAATGCTGCCCAAGTATTTGCACCAAATCTCAAAACCCCATCTGAATCTAAGGTAGCCAGACCGAAATCACCCTCTAACACTCAATCTTAAAGATTTACCAAGGCTTCATCATCAAACTAGCGACCAAGCTCAAGCAATGAAGACTAAACACTCACATAGGCTAATGTAGCCTAGAATGTGAAATATCAAGCTAAATAATCCTATTACCTAAGGATTGAATCTCCAAAGAAAAAGGTCACTCCATAACAAATAGAAAATGTAGAATAACTGTACTCACCACCTTCCGATCTAATGAGTCCACCGTCATATTTTCCTTTCCGGTATGACAACAAATAGAGAGGTCATAGTTCTTCAAGAGCTCAATCCATTAACTTTACCTTGAATTAAGGCCCATCTAGCTCTTTATATACTAAATACTCATGTGATAAGTGTAGATCACACACGGGACTTGATATAGGTAGTGCCTCTAAATCTTAAGCGCAAAAACCATCACCGCCAACTCCAAGTCATGGGTAGGGTATGTAGTTATGCTTATGCAACTTAAGCTGTCATAATGCATAAGCTATAACCCAGCCCTGCTATATCAATGCACAACACAAACCTACATTGGATATATCACAATACAAAGTGAACCCCTCATTCTCAAATAGAAAATTAAATATAGGAGCGATAGTAAAAAAATCATTGAGCTTCTAAAATCTAAATTCACACTCCTCAGATAACTCAAATGGAAAATTAAGATGAGTCAACCGGTTCAAAGGTAATACTATGGTAGAGAATCCCTCCATAATGCACTTGTAGTAGCCTGCTAATCGAACGAATCTCCAAATCTTAGTAACTATAGCGAGCCAAACCCAATTATGAATTGTAACACCCCGTATTCGAAAAAGGGAAATGAAGCAAATTTTGGGAAGTTGGAGGTTCACTCCACGGAGGCCAACCACATCTTGTAGGTAGGACCACAGACCATAGTGATAACAGCAAGGTTAAAGGAGATCACAAATAGAGAATTGAATATTAGAATGCGGAAGCACAAGAAAAGAAACAACAAAAACTAACTAAAGATATGGGAGATTCGAAGGAAAGATCCACGAATTTCCAAGGATTAGATGTTCTAAGGTCTTGAAAAGATCCAAGTAACAACGTATAGATTTATGGAAGAAATCTAACGCCTTTACTTGAGAAAACGAATCAAAACGATAGATTCGGATCTTGACCGCTTTATGAGTAACTAAAGACAATAATTAGTATGTAGAAACTAATCACCTTCTAAAGAATACCAAAAAGAAACCAAAGATATCACAAGAAGAAATTACTTTATACCTTAAACTATGAAACTAGTAAAGGTTTAAAGATAAATTCTCAAAGAACAAGTCACAAAGGTTCAAAGAACTCTCTCAAATATTATTAATATCAATCTAAATTGTCTTTAATGAATGAAAAGGACTCCTATATATAGGAGAAGGGAAAAACGTCCAAGACCCCTTATAAGAA
>NW_006238938.1:2993712-3002066 GCF_000226075.1 Solanum tuberosum | reverse complement strand
TCTAAGAAGAAATCCCAAGATTTATCAAGAACGGAATCTTGATAGAACCGCTCTGATACCACTTGATAACAGCAAAGGTTAAGGGAGATCACAAATAGAGAATTGAATATTAGAATGCGGAAGCACAAGAAAAGAAACAACAAAAACTAACTAAAGATATGGGAGATTCGAAGGAAAGATCCACGAATTTCCAAGGATTAGATGTTCTAAGGTCTTGAAAAGATCCAAGTAACAACGTATAGATTTATGGAAGAAATCTAACGCCTTTACTTGAGAAAACGAATCAAAACGATAGATTCGGATCTTGACCGCTTTATGAGTAACTAAAGACAATAATTAGTATGTAGAAACTAATCACCTTCTAAAGAATACCAAAAAGAAACCAAAGATATCACAAGAAGAAGTTATTTTATACCTTAAACTATGAAACTAGTAAAGGTTTAAAGATAAATTCTCAAAGAACAAGTCACAAAGGTTCAAAGAACTCTCTCAAATATTATTAATATCAATGTAAAGATTGTTCTTTAATGAATGAAAAGGACTCCTATATATAGGAGAAGGGAAAAACGTCCAAGAAGCCAAACCCTAAAAAAAACAATTACAAGGAATCCTACTCTAGAAAGGAAATAAAGTAACCTAACTAGGAACAAATTTAGTACTTCTAGGAAAGCATTAAATGGTACTTAGGAGACCATAAATAGACTAAGGAAAATATTAATAACCTATATATAAATAAATAACTAAGGTAAATCCCAACTAGGAAAAGAATCTTGACAATCTTGGAAAGTTTGACTAGTCTTCTCTCAAAACTTGGGCAGAAAGCAACTCTTGTTGTGGCTGGTTCTTGGACTCTTCTTGACCTTATTTGCACGAAATTGGACCTTAAAATTCCTCATCTTGGACTTGAATTTGGGCCACCAAATAATTGTAGCATTTGGACAATTCCTCTCCCTTGGGCTTGAGCTCTTCTTCCCCAATAAGACACCTTTGGATAAGCGATTGAAGCCCATTGAGCTTATCATTGAACTCCTTGGTTTGAGATCTTGTTATGGGCCTCCTTGGAGTTTCTAAAGCTTCATCCTTGTCCTTTAATGGAGTAGAGCTTCCTTGGATGCTATCACATAGTTTGGTCCATGGACTGACCCAAAAGTAGCCTACTGACCATGATCGACGGTCGTGCAGGACGGTCCATCGTCCTGTCCACGGTCTAGCGTCAGCGGTCTGTGAATGGTCGGATGGCAGTTATTTTTAGGGGTTAGTTGGGTCTTTTCCTAATTATTTTATTCCTATAATACGTCGCTTTGACCTTAATTAAGACCCATATATAAGTGTTTCCAACACTTAAATAAGCCCATTAACTTCATTCTCTCCAAATTGACCTAATAGAAGAACTCTCTAAAATATTTCTCTCTCTAGAACTTGAAGAAGAAGAAGGATTCAACCTACGGTTTGAAGTCAAGTCTCAATTATTCCATTAAAGATTAACAATTTGTCTTCTAGGTATAATAGTTTTCATCCATGGATACCTTCCATTCACGCAGTTCCCAAATTCCTCAATTTTCAAAGTTAGAATTCCCTAATTGAGTTAGGGTTTTCTTCAATTTTCATGGGTTCTTTTGATTAGTGATTTCAATGATTGAATTATGATCCCTTATGCGTGAATTTATGAAGTACTATGATTTTATGATGATATCCCCATAAATCCATATAATCCCCATGTTTTCAAGTTATGATTATATGGTGTGAGATTTTTATTATGAAGGAAGAATTTTATGAAATTAAGCATGTATTGCTAGCTTTACATGAATTTATGATCAAATCGAACTCACATTTTCTAAATATTGATGATTGAAAATGGGTTATGGAATTATGCATGCTCTTATAAAATCTAAGCAAATGTTTTAAGCATGCATTGAGAGTAAAATATCAATGATGATGATCATGATGTGTTATTGAAAGGATTTTTCTCATATACACATTAAAGAAAGATGTGAAAGGTTTTCTCACATAATAAAGGATTCTAAGGTTGAAAAGCTTTTCTCACCTAATTGAATAAAAATTTTAGAGCTATAAAAATTAACCTAGCTTGGATTGGTTATTGAAAGATATCTTTCCATGGATGATGACCTAGCTTGGATTGGAAAGATGACGTGCCTTTCCATGGATAATAAGAACAAGTAAGAATTGACTATTCTATGGGGTTTATGCTTAGCACCGACATGATATTGAGATTGAAGCTCTCCTGTTAATAAAGGCTGGATTTCTAGAAGTAATCTCCTTATCTCTTATATATTTTCCCCCATAGAATGATTTTCTAGATGGACATTAGCTAGTGGATCCACTTTAGCTTAGATTTATGGTCCTTACCTTGGCAAGTAGGACAACTCTTTTCGGTGTGGGAGACATTGGTGGATCATATTGTAGCTCACATGGTCTCTATGTCGGTTAAGGCTGATTCTCACATTAATAATAAACTAGGGTAACTTCAAGAAGTTTCTCATATGTGTTCATAGGATTTAAAGATGTTATCTTGCATTGAACATGGTTTTATGACTTATGTTTTCTACCCCTTTTATATCATGTTTGAGCTTGTTCAATTGCACTTCATGAAATGTCCCTTTTAGCATGATTGAAATGTTTTATACATACCTATCATACTTGGTACATTATTTTGTACAAACGCATACTCTTGCCTACATTTCCTCAAATGTAGGGTCCGATAGTTGGGTTTCTCAATTTTGTGGCTAGGGGTTGATTTTGAGGTTCCCGAGCTTTTGTGAGTCCTCATGCTTCGAGGACGAATGTTCATTTATCCACTTTCATTCATGTATTTCACTTTTCAACATGATGTATGAGATAGGAACAATTTCATTCTATTGTACTAGATGGCTACATTGAGACAAATGTTTCAGACTTTCGCTTTTCTTTTATAAAACTATTGGACTTGGACTATTGTTTTACTTCTATTGTTCTATTTCTTATGTTATGAATTCTAAGTGGCTTGTATAGGATCTTTTTGGGTCCTATACTCCTTGTTATATCTAGGGGGTACCCCTGGGTCGTGACAAACATGGTAATCAGAGCACAAGGTTTAGAATGGTCCTAGGATGTCTCATAAGCTATGTTGAGTACAGTCTTGTTCATTATTGTGAAGTGCACCATATATATGAATTAGAGTCTACAAGATGATTAGGAAACTCCACTTTTTTCATTACTCTAAATTCATACAATAGAATCTAACTCAATAAGGTCTTTCTCCTAATCCTTATCTGATGCTCTATAGGATATGGCTACTAGAAGAGCTTATACTAGAAGAATTGTGAGGGAGAATGCGGAACAAGAAGTTCCTCCCCAAGCTCCTTAAGTTCTAATTGATCTATTTGCCGAGCAATTAACTAATGCTGAGTTTAGGTCTACTTCCCAAGGGTTGGATCAGGTTGTGACGGCCCAATCCAATAGGGGGGTTACGGTTTCCGTGAACCCAAATGTGGGTACGACAACATCTAGAGTGAGGGAATTCACTAGGATGAATCCTATAGAGTTTTATGGTTCTAGGGTTGAGGAAGATCGTCAAGAGTTTGTTGATGAGGTCTATAAGGTTTTGATGATCGTGGGAGTGACGTTGGTGGAAAAGGCAGAGTTGGCTGCTCATCAACTTAAAAGTGTGGCTCAAATTTGGTTCATTCAATAGAAAGAAGGGAGACCGAAAGATGCGGGTCCTCTTAATTGGGAGAAGTTTAAGGCTGCTTTTCTTGATAGGTTATTGCCCCTTCAGATGAGGGAAGACAAGGTTCTTGAGTTCATTAACCTTTGACAAGGATGTATGAGTGTGATGGACTACGCTCTAAAATTCACATAATTGTCTAAATATGCTCCAACAATGGTTGTCGATTTAAGGGCAAAGCTGAGTAAGTTCGTTTTGGGTTTGTCTGAAATGGTGGTTAAAGAATGTCGTACCGCCATGCTTATTTATGACATGGACATGTTTCGTCTCATGGTCCATGCACAAAAAATTGAAGAGGAGAAACTTAAGGAAAAGTCTAGAGAGGTAAAAAGGGCTAAGACCGATGATGGTAATTTCTCTCATGCAAGTTTCGATGGACATGGTTGTCCTAGATTTTGACAAAAGTTTTCCGATCAAGGTTCCTCCAATTCTCATCCTGAGTTCAACAAAGATAGGATGTCTAACCCTAAACCTCAAGGATGGAATGGTAGTGGATCTTTATTGCCCATTTCAACTTGTACTAGGTGTGGAATGAAGCACAAGGGTAAGTGCCTAGCCGGCCTAGATGATTGCTTTAGTTGTGGTAAGAGTGGTCATAAGATGAGGGATTTACTAATGCTTAAAGTTAAAGGAATTGAGGGCAAGCAAGTTCCTCCTAGTAGTTCAGGTCCCAATGCTCCTAAGCAAAACTGATTCTATGCACTTCCGACTTTTGGTGAACAAGAGGGTTCTCCCGATGTGGTTATCTGTATGTTGAATTTTTTCCAACTTGATGTTTATGCTTTACTTGATCCTGGTGCTACCTTGTCTTTTGTGACGCCATATGTGGCTATGAGATTTGACATTCTTTCGGATGTGTTGTTAGCTCCTTTTTCTGTCTCTAGTCCTGTTGGTGATTCTATTTTAGCTAAGAGGGTCTATAGAAAATGTTCCATTTCGTTGTCACATATAGTTACTCTTTTTGACTTAGTAGAGCTTGATATGCGATACTTTTATTTTATCCTTGGTATGGATTGGAAGAACTCATGTTATGCTTCTATTGATTATAGAACTTATGTAGTCATGTTTCAGTTCCCGAATGAGCTTGTCCTAGAGTGGAAAGGGTGAAATATTATACCTAAGGGTAATTTTGTCTCTTGTCTTAAAGCTAGAAAGATGATTTTTGAGGGTTTCATTTACCATCTAGTTTGGGTGAGGGATGTGGATTATCAAACCCCTACTATCAAGTCGGTCCCCACTGTTAAAGAGTTTTCAGAACTGTTCCCAGATCATTTACCCAGTATTCCTCCCGAGAGGGAAATAGACTTCTGTATTCACCTTCTCCAAGATACGCAACCTTTTACTATTCTTTCTTACCGAATGGCTCTGACGAAACTAAGGGAGTTGAAAGAATAATTGAAAGATTTGTTGGATAAGGATTTCATCCGACCGAGTATCTCTCCATGGTGTGCTCCAGTTTTATTTGTTAGAAAGAAAGATGGTTCTCTTTGTATGTGTATTGACTATCATCAATTGAACAAGGTAACCATTAAGAAAAAGTATCCTCTCCTAAGTATAGATGATTTATTTGACCAACTTCAAGGAGCAAGTTATTTCTCTAAGATTGACATTCGATCGGGGTATCACAAATTGAGCGTGAAAGAAGATTATATTCCGAAGACGGCTTTTCGAACTCTGTATGGTCATTATGAGTTTTTGGTAATGTCGTTTGGATTGACTAATGCTCCGAGGTGTTTATGTATTTGATTTATACAGTGTTTAGACAATACCTTAACATGTTCGTTATTGTGTTCATTGATGACACAATTATCTATTCGAGAAGTGAGAATGAGCATATTGGTCATTTGAGGATCGTGTTGCAAATTCTGAAGAACCAACAACATTTTGCAAAGTTTAGCAAATGTTAGTTTTGGTTAAGGTCCTTAGCTTTTATTAGTCATATTGTTTCAAGTAAGGGTATTAAAGTAGATCCTAAGAAGACGGATGCAGTCAACAGTTGTCCTAGACCTCTAACTCCTTTTGATATTAGAAGTTTCTTCGGTTTATCCGGTTACTATAGAAGGTTTGTTGAGGGATTCTCGTCAATTGCCTCTCCTTTGACGACATTGACTCAAAAGAAGGCTAGTTCATATGGTCCAAATTATGTGAAAAGGGCTTCCAAGAGTTGAAGGATAGACTTGCTTTCGGTCCGCTGTTAGCTTTACCGGAAGGGACCAATGTCTTTGTTGTTTATTGTGATGCCTCAAGAATTTGATTAGGATGTGTGCTTATGCAAAATGGGAAGGTTATTTCCTATGCATCAAGACAACTTAAGATTCATGAAAAGAATTATCTTACCTATGACCTTGATCTAGCGGCGGTTGTTTTTGCCTTAGTGATTTGGAAGCATTATTTGTATGGTGTTTATGTAGATGTGTTTACCGACTACACAAGTTTGCAATTTGTCTTTAAGCAGAAAAATCTAAATCCTCTCTAAAGAAGGTGGTATGAGTTATTGCAAGATTATGATATGAGCGTTCTTTATCACCCCAAAAAGGCAAATGTGGTGGCAGATTCTCTTAGTCGGTTATCTATGGATATTGTTGCTCATATTGAAGAAGAAAAGAAAGAATTGGTTTGAGATATTCACAGATTTACTCGATTAGGCATTCAGTTAGTGGACTCCACCAAGGGTGGTGATGCTTATCGTGAACAACGACACTAACCTACAGTATGAGTGTCTACGATCGTCGACATTATAGTAATCCAACTAAAGGTTGGGGTTGTGTCCCAAGGGAGTGGTTTTGAGAATTGATAGAAAAATAAAATTAAGCTCTAACTTGTCGTAGCTAACGATTTTAACGAGTAAAAACATAGTAAATTAAAGGGGGAGACACGAAAGTGTCAAATATCGATTTGGGGGTTTTGTCACAAGTAGTAAAAATAGCAAAAAATTATCAAGAAAATCAAGTATGGGGAAATGTTCTTGGGGTGTGACCGCAATACAAGTTGAGATAAGTAGTTGGGTACACACTTTTGAAAGAAAATTTGTAAGATAATAGTGACTAGGCTAAGCTTTAAATGGAAATAAGTTCCCTCTCGGGTAACTTACCCTGTTTCAAATACATTCTTCTCGGACACCCATTAGCCGCATGGAGACCAGCCTACGGCCTACCCCACTCACTCTCTCTCGATGAGTGTTAGGATATAGGACAAGGGCTCACCCTCTCGGGCTGAACCTCATGTCGACCCACTCCTTACGCCATCAGTCTAGTGGTCTTGGTTTCGCGACCTCCCTCTCGGGTAAGCCAAAAACACATGGGTGGCTTTGTATTTGAAACTACAAACCCTTTAGATTAAACCACAACCACTACGTGAAATCACCATTAAACTACATCTAACTTATCAGCAAGTAAGGCCCAACATTAATATCAACACATATTTTCTAAATCACACCCCAAGAATGGGGGTTTTTAGCCACACATCAAGAAATAAAAAAATACAACCTAAAATGAATAGTAAAATCAAATGGGTATAAGAAATTAAACCTTGATTTAAGAAAAGGAAGAAGAATGTAGAAGATCCACTTCCAACTTGGGGAAGATGAAATTCTTCTTTCTTCAAGTCTCCCAAAAGCCCTCACCAAACTTGAGAGAAAAATATCCAAAAAGTACTATTCTATTTTGGAAATTAAAATAAATGTTTGACTCTCTAAAATTAATAATAAGTTCAGTATTTATAGACTTCAGAAAATAGCGTTGGCAGATCTTTCGGCGCAGTTAGTCGATATCGCCGAATGACTTAGGCGATTCACCCTTCGTCTGTCTCATCGCTGTTTCGTGCTTGCCTTCCGCATCTTCACGTTCTAGACCATTGGGCGGTATAGTACTGCTTCGCGGAACTATTCGGCTAAGCGCTGACTACTCCTTTCATCGCCTTTTTAATCCTTCTCCTTCAGGGCTTCGCATACTAGAACAAAGGGCAGAGTAAATCCCTTCGGCGAATCGCCAAATGTGCTTGAAGATGCTCGGGCTTCAGCTACTTCGTTCTTTTCAGGCTTTTTGTTCCTTTTTGCGCCTATGTGTCCATGCTTTCACTAAAACTTCAAATACCTGAAACTTAAGAGTTTTCATCAGATATTTAGACAAAATAAGCATTCGAGGACATTATTTTTATCAAAATAAAGCCGTAAATGAGTCCAATTTGTGGACTCATCAACACCCCAACTTAAACTTTTACTTTTCCTCAAGCAAAACTCAAGTTCAGCCATTCAAAAAAGGGTGTCTCAAACAGTGCTACACAAGACTCAATCATGAACATACAAAAAGATTCAAATTACTTATGCAAAGATAAACTGTATACTCAAAGATTCAAGTTGTGACACACTATTACTAGAGATTCTCATGCTCGCAATACTTGCTACTTGTGTGAGTTCAAGCTCGACAAAAAGAATCTAAATTCCCTCACATGAAGAATGATTCCATATTCACACACAGAGGTTAATCAATTCAAGATCAGAAATCAGATGCAAAGCTCACACTCAAAAAGAGGAACACAATGCATGCTTTCACCCATAGATTTGCCCTTATTTTCCAATTGACATTTGTTTTGGCTTATTCAAGATCAAAAAGGTCTTTCTAAGACTTGTAAT
>NW_006238938.1:2959388-2993703 GCF_000226075.1 Solanum tuberosum | reverse complement strand
ATGGGTTAGGGGGGACTTTTTCTTGCACTTCTTGACTACTCTTAAGGGAGACTTTTCTTGCACTTCTTGACTCTCCTTTTCCTTTTTACCACCCCCAACTTAGGCTTTTGGCCTAAGTTGGTTATTTACTAAATCACAAATTAAGAGGATTGTAGGTAGTGGGTCAAGTAAGGTCTAGGGTTCATCAAGGTTCTTCCAAAGAAAGGTAAGGCTCAAAGGGTGTTCAAAAGAGTTTCACACGCTCACGGGTAGGCCACAAAAGAGGTATATGTCAAATTTGGCTCACACTCTTTAAAATTGCCTAAGATCATTTCAAGAGGACACCTTTCTAAATCAATCAGACTAACAGGGAAAATTCTAGGTTTATTCATGCATGGTTCAAAGCAAGCTAATCACACTAGGCATCGACACTTCAGTCAAACAAAACTACACACTTTCGCTAGTGTTCATCAAGGTTCTTCCAAAGAAAGGTAAGGCTCAAAGGGTGTTCAAAAGAGTTTCACACACTCACGAGTAGGCCACAAAAGAGGTATATGTCAAATTTGGCTCACACTCTTTAAAATTGCCTAAGATCATTTGAAGAGGACACATTTCTAAATGAATCTGACTAACAGGGCAAATTCTAGGTTTATTCATGCATGGTTCAAAGCAAGCTAATCACACTAGGTATCGGTATTTCAGTCAAACAAAACTACACACTTTCGCTAGTGTGCAACGGTCATAATAGGAGAATCAATTCGATAAATGGCTAATCACAATGAGATGCAACGAGTTCACATATTGTCTATGCAACTTTATTTGGCCTCATCGTAGCCGTACATTCATGTTCGTTCAATTGAGAGCATGATTCAAGTCATCGGTATTGATCGAAACCGAGACTTAAATTCTTGCAAAAGAACAACCATATTCCACTCACGAGGGGTGGCAAAAATGTGCAGAGAGATTCAAAAATTTTTGGAAGGGTCAAAATCGTCAAAATCATTTTGCAATTTAAAGTAAACAGAGCCACGACCTCAAACATCCATAGAAAAACAGTTATTAACACAATTATAAACAGACAGCCCAAATGTATTCAAAACACGAATCTCAAATAGCACACAAAAGGTGAGCCTCACCCCACCACAAATAAAAAGCAATTTTCCCTCAAATGCAAGTAATGATAATTTAAGAGGCAAGATAAAGAAAGATAGAGAGGGAGGTAAAGAGGGGATCCTGGCTAATGGAGTTTTATCCATCTGTCATGGCATCAATTTTTTTTTTCATTAGGCGATATTAAGTCTAATAGTCGAATATCTACTCGTCTCACCGAGTTTTACAAAATCTGCAATCATTGTGAAGATCCAAACGGCAGTTTTCATTGAGATCGCTGAAATTGTTGGCGAATCGAATATAATCTCCAAATCTCACTGAGTTTAATAGACTTCAGTGTTTATGATGTTTTGAGTCAAACGGCAGATAAGGTCGGATTTGCCGACCCCTTCGGTGACTCGCCGATAGGATTTATTGTTTGCCATCCTTCATTCAATTTAGTACTTTTACTTGCACAAACAACATACCATTTTATTTCCGGGAAATAAGTACTGACAAAAATAAAAGTAAAGAAATTATAGGGATTTTGGGTTGCCTCCCAAACAGGGCCTTAGTTAACGTCGCGGAACGACGCAGCAGCTCTTTCAGGCATCTTCCAAATATACCACTTCAACCAATGAAATCACTTGACAATTTTCTAGATACAATTTCAGACGTTGACCGTTCACTGTAAATGGAGGTCCTTCCTGATCTTTAACTTCTATGGCACTATTGATGAACACTCGCGTTGCACGAAATGGTCCAGACCATTTGGATTTGAGTTTTCCAAGGAAGAGTCTAAGTCGCGAGTTGTATAGTAGAACCCAATCTCTTACCTTGAAGTTTCGCTTGAGTATTCGAGCATCATGCAATTTCTTCATCTTCTCTTTATAGATGGCTGAACTTTCATATGATCTGAGTTTAAATTCATCCAGTTCATTCAGCTGCTCTGTTCTCTCCCTTGAAGTTTTTGACCAGTCCAAAATTAAAGCTTTCAATGCCCATAATGCTTTGTGTTCTAACTCAACAGGTAGATGACAAGCCTTACCATAAATCAACTAATATGGAGACATCCCGGTAGGTGTTTTGTCAGCAGTCTAATATTCCCATAGTGCATCATCGGGTTTCCTAGACCAATCAGTTCTATTGGCATTTACTGTCTTGGCCAAGATGCTTTTGATTTCCCTATTCGATACTTCGACTTGGCCACTTGTTTGGGGATGATATGGGATTGCCACTTTGTGTTTCACCCCATATTTACTCAGTGCCATTGAGAACCACTTATGGCAAAAGTGGGATCCCCCATCGCTTATGATTGCTCTCAGATTACCAAATCTGGTGAAGATGTAGCGTTTCAAGAATTGGACAACGCTTTTTCCTTCGTTGTTTGGAAGTGCGATGGCTTCCACCCATTTGGAAATATAATCCACAGCCACCAAGATATATTTATTTCCAAACGATCTCAAAATGGGCCCATGAAATCTATCCCCTATACATCGAATAGCTCAACCTCTAAAATAGGAGTAAGAGGTAATTCATGTCTTCTAGACACTCCGCCTTGCTGCTGACATTTAGAGCATTTCTTTACAAACTCATGTGCATCCTTGTAGATTGATGGCCAGTAATATCCACTCTGGAGAACTTAAGCGGCGGTGCGAACACCGCCATGGTGACCTCCCACTGGTGATGTATGGCAAGCATGGAGAATTTCTACCACTTCTTCTTCAGGAACACACCTTCTGATGACATGGTCAGCATACTCTCGGAACAAGTATGGCTCGTCCCAAAAGTACTTTTTATCATCGAACAAAAATCTTTTCTGTTGGTAAAAGGTCAACTCATCCGGCATCAGCCCACACACAATGTAATTTGCAAAATCTGCATTCCATGGCGTATGTTTGAGGGATATTGCAAACACCCGTTCATCTGGGAAAGAGTCATATATGTAAACCTCGTGCTCGATGAGAATGTACCAAAAAAGGCATTTAGGACCCGTTATGGGCACTTTAAGTTCTTAGTGATGTCGTTTGGGTTGACCAAGCTCCTGCATCCTTCATGAGTTTGATGAATGGTTTATTCAAACCATTCCTAGATTCTTTTGTGATCATCTTTATTGATGACATTTTTGTTTATTCTAAGAGTAAGGAAGAGCATGCCGACCATCTTCGTATTGTTTTGGGTGTCCTTAGAAAATAGAAGTTGTATACTAAATTTTCCATGTGTGAGTTCTGGTTGACTTCAGTAGACTTTTTGGGGCATGTGATTTGAAATGAAGGGGTAATGGTAGATCCTCAAAAGATCGAAGCAATCAAGAACTATGTCCGGCCTAGCTTTATGACGGAAGTTAGGAGTTTCATGGGGCTCGACAGCAACTACCGGTGGTTTGTTAAAAACATTGCTTCTATCGCCATGCATTTCACAAGTGTGACAAAAAAGGAGGTGCCTTTCGAGTGGGCCAACAAGTGTGAGGAGAGCTTCCAAAAGCTTAAGACCGTTCTGACCACAACACCTATTCTGGCACTGCCGGTGGAAGGTAAAGATTTCATAGTTTATTGTGATTCTTCACATTCGGGTTTTGGGTGTTGGGTTGATGCAGGATAAAAATGTCATAGTTTAAGCATCGCGGCATCTTAAGGTGCATGAGAGAAACTACCTGACGCATGACTTGGAGTTGGAAATGGTACTATTTTCTCTCATGATCTGGAGGCATTACCTTTATGGTGTCAATTGTGAGGTATTTACTGATCATTGTAGTCTACAACATGTATTGACCCAAAAGTACCTTAATTTGAGACAGTGAAGGTGGATGGAGTTACTCAAGGATTATGATGTTACCATCAAGTATCATCCGAGTAAGGCTAAAGTGGGGGCAGACGCTTTAAGCCGAAAGGTAGTGAGTATGGGTAATCTAGCTTGCTTGAGTGTGTCCAAGCGACCTTTGACCATAGAGATTCAAACCTTGGAGTCTAAGTTCATGCATTTGGGCATCTCACAGAAAGTTGGGGTGTTAGTCCGCATTGAGGTTAGGACCATATTCATTGGAGAGATCAAGGCCAAGTTGTTCCAGGATTAGAGTTTGAATGAGCTCAGAAAGAAGACAGTGTCTGGCAAGGCACAAGATATGGCTCTTGATGCAGGTGGTGTGCTCAGTTTTAAGGGAAGCATTTTTGTTCCCTGAGTGGATGACTTTATTCACCAGATCTTGTCAGAATCCCATGGTTCGCGGTATTCCGTTCATCTCGGAGTGAACAAAATGTACTGAGACTTGAAATGACTTTATTGGTGGCCTAGCATGAAGAATGACATAGTTGAGTTTATGGCTAAGTGCCAAAACTGTCAGCAAGTAAAGTATGAGCACCAATGGCCTACAGGTTTGCTTCAACGAATGCCAATTCCTAAATGGAAGTGGGAAAGGACACCTATGAATTTCGTGGTTGGTCTTCCCAAGACCTTGGGGAAGTTTGACTCAATTTGGGTATGTCACGACCCAGGAGTACCCCCTAGATGTGACAAGGCATACTCAACCCCAAAAGGTCTCATACAATTCCCTTAGCATATCATAACATAAGATAAATAGAAATGATGTGGAATTTAAAATTTTATCCATACAATTGAAGTCTTTTATAAAAGCAAGAAAATGTCTAGACTTGTCTCAATTAGCCATCTAATGCAATCTTTGAATCAAATAGGGACACAACGCTTACAATATAGTTCGAAAATGAAATAACTAGAAAGGAACTACGAATGACTCTTAGGTCCTCGAATCTTGAGGACTCACCACAAGCTAGGAGAATAGTCGATCCAAGCTTGAACCAAAAGAAGATCGCCTTAAGAACCGGACCCTACACATGTAGAAAAATATAGGAAAATATGGGTTAGTACAAAAATGCACTAAGAATGATAGCCATGCGTAAAAACTTTGAAAACATGCTCAAAAGCAACATTTTAGTTGAAAAGCATCCACTTTAGCAAGTTTGAGAATCATCATGCACATTAGTGTAAAAGCATAAGTCATAAGCATATTCAATATATAGATAATCATAGCATAATTGAACCATCTCATAAGTAACCCTAAAGTACACTTGTGCAATGCATAGATAAGATCCCATAATCCCATCTGTACTAAGTACCCCTTTGAGGCCACCATAATCATACTTACCATTCTTTGATCTCATCTTGTTTTCATACTCATAGACTGGGAAACCTTTACATTTACTAAGTCATATCAAGTAAAGCAACTCATAGCAAAAATACACATTAAGCATACTTCATTTCATAAACCAATATAAAAGGAACACACCATAACTACTCTCAAAGCCTACTTGTGTAATGCATGGATGAAGTCCCGTACTCCCACCAATACTAAGTAGAGCATTCTTGAGAATTCATAGTTCATAAGCATTCATTGTGGGGGTAAGACTTAACTAACATAGACCATGTGAGAAAATCATGGAATCTGTTGTTACCCACACCGAAAAGGGTGTCCTACTTGCCTAAGTTAAAACCATTAACTTAGATTAGGTGGATCCACTAGCTAATAACCTATGTGGGCACATAGTTATGGGATAAGGAGATTGCTACTAGATACCCCACCTAAACTCACGTATGGGCATCCATCTCAAGAGATAACTACTAGAAACCCCGCCTCAACTCACATATGAGTTTCCATCTCAATCAATAGCCACTCGATGCTTAGCATTATTCCCCATGGAATACTTAACATTTCATCACTTGATTTCATTATTATAGAAGAAATGGGATATGGAGATTGCTACTAGATACCCCGTCTCAACTCACGTGAGGGCATCCATCTCAAAAGATTGCTTCCAGAAACCCCGCCTCAACTCACGTGAGGGCTTCCATCTCATCCCGACATCATTCATAATATAGCTCATAGATTCAATAGGTAAGAATAGCCTTTCAACCTAAGAATCCCCATATTTTTGAGAAAACCTTTCACAACATGTCATCTTCATTCACAAGTGTCTAATTGAGAATAGCCTTTTAATCAACACATTATCATTAGCATAATCATAGAAACTTTATTCGTACTTCATTCATAAGTGTGTGAGAGAGATAATAGCCTTTCAAAAACACCACAATTACATCATAGTCATAAGCACATTACTCTCAAAGTGTTCATAAAACATATATATAAATCTAATAGTCATGCATAATTCTCATAAATTTCCCTTCAAGGACCATAGATCATGATTCATCAACACATATATAATTACTACATTATACATGGATAGTAACATAATTCAAATAATTAATTCATTACATTTATAATTCTATAACATTCTACTTGCATCAATTCATACCCACACTTTAAGATCCAATTTGAGAAAATAGGGTAATTCATGGATTCTTGAGGAATTCAACTTAAAATAATGTAAAATGATCAATATATCCATAAACAAACATAATTCAACCTTTAAAAATGAATTTGAAAGGAATCCGTGAGATTGAAGTCAAACCCTACCTTTTGGGTTTTCTAGCTTTGAAATTTGGGGTTTTGGAGGGGCACCATGGGTGAAGGCTACCCATGGATGAAGAGATACCATACCTTATTGAATAATTCTCATGAATTTGAGGAGAAAAGTTTGATTATTCAACCCTAACTTAAGCTTTCTTCTTCTTCTTCCTTGGAGTTCTAGAGAGAAGATTTTGGGGAAAAATTGGTTATTGATTTGGGAGTTGGGATTTTATGAAGTGAATGGGTTGGTTAATGACTTAAAATGACATATATAGGTGGATTAAATCTAAAGAAAATGACCTCACTTAATACTAACCACTATATGAATTACCTAAACTACCCCTCCCTTAAACTGACTTTGACATCTTGCAGGCCCCATCCACGGTCACCATCTACGTGGCATGGACTGACCTAGGCCCGTACTTGTGGGGAATGGGTTGAGGTCTGCAGCTCTTTGACTTGGACTTAGCCCCATGAAACTCATCCACAAGTCGTGGACCCCCACTACGGAGCGTAGGTCCCCCTCGTAAAATAAACTCCCCTACTTAGTACTAATATTTTAAGACCTAAACGTCAAGGAATGACCCCCAAGGACCTCCCAAGGGTCGTTGAGGAGGACCCAAGAGAAGGCCCAAAATGCTATCAAATATAGCAGGACCTACGGATGGGTACCCACGAACCGTGGGTGGACCCACACCCTATAGGTGGGGGTCATGGGTCAAGGCTTGGCCTCCCCTGGTCCTCCCACTCTCTAAAGCAAATGACGGATTACAATCACAGGGCGTGACCCCACCCAAGGTCCGTGGGTGGGGGTTTAGTGAGTCACACCTGAAGCTCTCCTAGATTTGCCCAATTGGAGGGGTAAGTTAGTAAATTCCTAATTAATTAATTAGTGTTAGGGGAAGGTTTTTATGGTTTTATTATACATATTTAAGGATTTTAAGACTATTAACTACCCTGACAACTCATTATTCCCCCAAACTCAAAATTTATAAACTACCTCCCCGCTCAAAAAATTCTCTCTAAGACTCCATTGAAGAGCAAGAACAAGGTTAAGCTAGGGGTTCAAGAAAACTCCTTTATTCTCCAATTTCTTGTGTAAATCAACCTAAGGTATGGATGCTTTTCATCTTTGGGTATCTATCACCCAAAGAGCCCCTTCAAACTATGTTTTTAAGACTTCCAATTTCTCCAAAAACCTAGGGTTTCAATCTATGTCTTGGGTCTTTCTCCAAAACATTTTAAATTGTTTAATTATGGTTCATTATGATTGATTATAATGATTGATGATTGAAATAATGGAGTAATGTTGGATTTTGATGAAAATCTCCCTTGGACCCATGATTCCCCCTTCTTCCTAAATTGTAAACTATGGTATGGCTTGATTGATGATGGGAGCTTGACAATTGATTATGTTTACATTGATTAAGTTATTGAATCATGATATCCCTCTATATAATGTGGTAATTCTAGAAGTTAGGGTTGATCTTGATTCATAGCCTTGAAGGTAAACTAGTTAGGGTTTATACATGTTGGATGAAGATTGTATATGAACTGATGATTCACTTAGATAGCGATGATCCTATGACTATTGTGTAATTGTGCTATTGTTGTAAGATACTTTCCCCTATACCCTTACACATGACTATGCATGAAAGGTCTATGATTATGATACTATGATTGTGTTGATTGAAAGGGTATTCTCATGAAACACTATGAATATGATGTGAAAGGTTTACTCACATAATGATGATTCTAAGGTTGAAAGGACATTCTCACCTAATGAATCCATGAGCTATTATGATACCATGTTGACTCGAGTGCCTAGTGCATTCTTTCATGATAATGTACTTAAGTAAAGACTTAATATGACTTTTAAAGGGAATTATACTTAGCACCGAGTGGATACGAAAATGAGTTTGAAGGTTTTACGTTAGATAGTCCAGCTTCCAATGTAAGTTATCTCATGAGATGGAAACCTTTTACGTTAGAAAGTTTGTGTTTCTAGTAGCAATCTCCTTATCCCATAACTATATGCCCACATAGGTGTTTAGCTAGTGGATCCACCTAAAATATAATATGTAAGTTGTTGCTCCCAATTGCACACTCAAGTGTACGCGGTTGTGCAAATAATGTAATGGCTCTTAAAAGAACTAGATTATCGAGCCCAAAGGACTTGTCAATTAACTATTTTTACTAAATTATATTGGTCTAATTATTTATTTAAGAGTGCCAAAAGAAAAGAATGCAAGAACAAAATAATAAAATTACTTACAATCGTTGGAAAATTCTAGGGCTGCAGCATGCAAAGAATCTCATATATCATATTATTGGCTTAGAACTAATTTTATCTGTCAGATTACTGATTTATAGGGTTAATTATATGAGTCGGGCTATACACCTCTCGTCGCCTACTCCCGTTAGCTATATAAATACATCGTTGAGCATGGATAAATAGACTAACTGGTGAGCATTTATATTTCATCCTATTTCGTAACCAAGTAAAGAGTTCGTCCGGGCGTCACTCCTTAACACTAATAAACTCAATCTAAAGGGTGGACCGAGCTCTCTATTTTCTCTGGTCTATCTAACCTCTCCTTTCTTGATTTTAAGATTAGACAATATATTTATCTTATGGTGATCAAGCATAAAATACTAAAACAAGAATACAGAAGTAACTTATAATGACAACCGATAATTAATTCAAAAACCTTAAGTAATCAACATTCAATTCGTAGCTACAGCCCCAGAACAAGGGAGTTTAGCCACTAATCTCTAAGAAAAGAAAAAAGAAGAAAAAAACCCTAAAAAGTTTTGACGACTTTCTACTTGATTCCCGATTGATCTCCCCTTTATTTGATGTGCTCTAATAATTATTTCTATGGACTATTTATAGATATAATAAACCCTAAAAAAATAACTGAGTCCAAAACAAATTAGGAAACAAAACCGTATGGAATTGGATTCCTCCCTGTTCGCGTATTCTGTGTAACTGCTTCAACAATTTGATTCTGCACCGCCTTGCATCAATTGGGCAATGCCTTTAGAGAGTGCCACGTGGCAGACTTCCTTCCAATTCCAATTTCAATGTTTTACTTCGACCAACATATATATTATTTTATAAAGTTTAATCCATTAAGGTGCGTGTTTGATTTTCTTCTTCAACCTTTCATATTTAATTTGTTTTAGCTTCAAACTTCTTCAACTTTACACCAATTTACTCCTACAAATAAAATACAATATTTAGCACAATTCATAAAATTCACGCTAAAAAAGGATAGATATAAATAATAAATGTGAGGCAAATAATGATTAAAAATATGTATTTTTGGCCTCACATCAACACCCCGCACTTAAACTTTTGCTCGTCCTCGAGCACACATTAAAGCTCATCTCAAATACTCATACTAGGAATGTCATCACTTTGTTTAATACAAACAATTAGGCCATATACTAATTTCAAAACATCAGGTACAATTCTCAATCATTATGCAAGACATCCAATTAAATAACAAACCTCTAACCTCCTAACCTCAAAGAAAGACTTTGAACTCATCAAATTTAAGCTTGCTCACCTACTTTCATCAAAGAAAGCTAATAAAATCACCTATCTATCATGAAACAAGTGCCCTCACAAAAAGAAATAGTCCACACACTCAATTCAAAAGATTGAATATAAATTAAGGACTTAGCATCACAGAACAACTCTCACACTCAGAAATAAAATTCACATGTGTACGAAGAACCACAGGCTTTCCCATTATGTAAATCTCCACTAATTAAGCATGCTTGAATATAATCAAATAGGACTTTAACGGGTTGTAATGTAGGCTAGGGGGCGGGTAGGAAAACTATATAATAGTGACTTACACTTCCTTAAGCACTTTTGCACTTTAAGACTTCATCACCCATTATTTTCTTCTCTTTATTTTCATCCCTCTCTTCAACAATTATTTCACAAGTAATTCTCCTCATCTCAAGAATGTTTCAATCATTTTTTTCTCTTTTTTAAAAATATATATATGCCTTTTCACTAGCCACCCTCAATTGAGATGCAGAATATCCATGGTAGGACCAGGGGCAATGTTTCAGCATACTTTTATTTTCCACACAGCATAACAGAGCAATTTTTTTATCACATTCTTTCAAAGAGGACTTTTTAAGCATTTTGTAGCTATCATTGATTACCTTTCACTCAATTATCCCTTTTCTCAAAATTGATAATTAGAATAAGTAGATGCTATAATGCTCAAAGAAGCAAGGTGCAAAAACTAGGGATTCAACAAAATAGTCAAGGGTAAAATATGGCTACCAACAAAAGGCTACGGGCTCAAAAAGGCTAACTAGTAATATAATATCTGAAAAGGCTAAAATTACCAGTCAAATCAAAGAAAGCCTATTATCATCTCCTAAACAAAGCAACACTTTTTATTTCAATTTAATAACATGCAGGGCAAGTTCTAGACTACGATGCAAAATATGGAATAACCAAATTCTCACCACACATAGAACAAGTATCAATTAAGATGGATCAATTCCACTTCTTAGAGAGATGGGATCATAACAAACTATAAAATAAAATAAGGTATATAAAATGTCACAACCATGAGCTTAGATGTCAAAAACATTGCATAATTTTAATGAGCATTCACAAGAAAGTAATACTCAAAAATTAGACCTAAATAGCAAGTATCACACCACTCAAAAGGGTCTTTTATTTTCTCTAAAAAAAAAACTTATTCCTAAGGAAATAAAAGACATTCGGTTCAAAGGGACTATCCTTAGGAAAAGAACCGAAAATAAAAGTCAAAGAACTCATCCTAAACAAATAAAAGACTCAATAAAATAATAAAAACTAGGAATTTATTCTTCCACCCACACTTAAAAAGATGTTATGTCCCCAAAGCATCAAATAAAATTTAAAACTAGGGTTATAAAAACTCCCTGAGGACTTTATGCCTAGCTAGTAGCATGTGCTTTTTATTTTCATCAAGGGTCGTACGCACCACACACTTAAGCTCAAACGTGCTCCTTAGCTCCAAATTTCGGATACTCAGACTTCTCCAAAACCTGTAAAAAATCGCACAAAAAATGACACTAAAAAAATAAAATAAAAAATAAGAAGTTACACTATTAATTGGGTTGCCTCTCAATAAGTGCTTAATTTAACGTTGCGGCACGACACAGATAAATTCACCACTTTTCTTTCCACTTTGAACTTATGAATTTTACCCCTAACTTTGCATCTATTTTTCTGCTTCTCTCAAGGAGAGGTGGTATAAAGATAAAAGAACCAAGTAATTTATGTCGCATCTTGTATTTCTTCGCCCTTAGGTGAGGAATGTCGTTTTGTCTACGTGTAATAAAAAACTTTAGAATGTAGGGGACTTGTTCCTCATCTATACACTCATCCATTAGTTCAGATATTACAGAAAAGTGTTTTGAATAAGATTCAAGTTGCCTCAACTCCAAAGCATCATTATTTACAACATTCACACTTTTAGTCTCTTTATTAACATCAATATTAAGGAATAATGTGTAGTTGAATGGTTGGAATTCCTCATTTTGCTCCACTAGTTGGTCATCATCCACAACACATGGTAATTGGGCTTCAGAGGCCTCAATCTTTTTGTTCAAGTGAGCCTCTAAGTCATGAATATCTGAGCGAAATTGATCTATTTCTTGTGTGAGCTCAACTCTTCCTTCGATCAGTTGGGTTGTCATGTATGTCAGACCATCATGGATAGACTTTTGAAACTTTAGAAGTTGAGTTTGTTCTTGTAGCCAAGATTGGCTCACTATCTCTGCTGGGCAGCAATCTCTTCTAATTTAGCTAGGATAGTAATGTCTAACAGTTTCATGATTTTTTTGTACTCTTCCGTGAATTCGAATAATTGTTCGGTGATTTTTGAATTAATTTGTCCAGCATGTCCGTACATTCCATAAGTGAATTCCCATTACACGTCTCTATTTTTGCATTCTCCACTTCATCGCCCCTACCAACATCACAAATAATAGAAGAATCATAATAGGTGTTCGGGGGAAGGGAAGATTTAGGACAACCATTCCAATGAATATATTGACGACCACATATATGACATAAAGGACATTCATCACCCAACCACGATTTATCCCACTCATTCATATCAATAAGAGTACCAAATTATTCAAAGAAAGAAAAATAATAATTGTTGAATGAGTGATGATAATTGTATTGTATCTAATCAATGAGTGTTGTAGTGACAACATAGTTTTATCATTAAATATCAATGTTTAAATAACAGCGACTTAAAATTTGTAGCTAAATAATTTAACTATTTGTGACCAAAAAATTTCATAGCTAAATATAATAATATTTGGCTACGCTTGTTTATGATTACATGTGACAAATGAAGTATAATAATTTCATAGTTAAATATAAAAAAAATGATCCTTATTATACCCTCAATTTATATAACATTGAGTTAATGTCTTTGAAAAATTTATTGAGTAAATATGTTTAAGATTCTATCAATGAAAAGTGGTAAAATGGTAAATTTACTATATCAAACATTGTTTTTCTTAATAGCCGTGTCATGTAAAAAATTGACAAGTAAAAAGGAACCGGGGGAGTATTTTATAATAACTCTCACTAAATTAGGAGTTATTTCAGAGTTCTTGGGCTCACACCAATTTTTTTTAATTAACGCTATTTAAAATATACAATATTGATAATATTTGTAGCTATTTGAAAATCTAGAATTATATAATTAGACTACTTAAAATTAAAGAATAATTTCATGAACAAATATTGGGTCTATGCAAAGCATGGTGTTTTGCCACTAGTAGTATTTAAGACTCTATGAGCACACATGTCATGGTCGACATGTGTGCTTTGTGGAATTTCAATTAAATTGAAGGTCATTTTTTTCATTTGACTATGAAAGTATTAAAATGAATTTCTAATAATTTATATATTTCAAAACTACGTAAAAACTATTATAAATCACAATAATTTATAATCTAAATTAATTTTAAAAATTAAATAAAAAGTATATGTTATTCCCCTTGTCCAATTTATGTTACTCTGTTAGAAATATTATAATCAATTTAATCTTTTATATGTCTTTTAATTTTTAATTATTGTGATTGTTGCCACCTAATTTTGACCAACCTATAACCCTTTCCGAATTGCTATTTGATTATACTTTAATTATATACTTTAACATTCGTAATTTACAAAATTATTATTATTATTATTATTACTATTATTATTATTATTATTTTTTATTTTTTTTTTGCCGAACATTTTCAAAATTCATAACATTTAAGTTGTTGACACCTGTTGACATCCAATTTTGACCGACATTTAACCCTTTTGGGAATGCTATTCGATTAAATACGTATTCTTAAAACATATTTCAGATTTAAAATTTTAATCGATTTTGCCTAAAAAAATTATATATTTTAGTATGCATTATTTATAAAAAATATTGTATTTATTACTAAATTAGTTTATTATTATTAAATTATTATACTTATCGATAGTCAAACTCGAAATAATTATTTTACTCAAATGTTTTAAAATTTATGTATGTAAACTTTTAATATGTGTAGTATTTAATTAATTGAATAACATTTTCTTAATCTTCCTTTAAATCATTTAAATCTTAGCATAATCCATTCCAATTTGTTTAATCTGTAGCCATTCTTGCTATCCAATTCATTTCGATTTTAGCCTCTTATTCTAATTTAATTGCATTTCTAGCCCTTTTGTCCTTTGCAATTGTAGCCAATTCACTTCAATTTCAGATTTCAAACCCTTCTTTTAATCTCGTCTATCTATCCCTTAAGTTAAATCGTAGATCAAATCCTAGCAGCTCATCTAAACCGGTCCAATGGCTCATATTTAGTGACCATTCTCTTTCCTACTTTAGTCTAAAAGATCCCAACTTTTTTCTCATTCTCTCCCTCACAAAAAGAATGTCGCCTCTATCTATTCCTCTCCTCTTCGGCCAGCGTAGCCGGTGAAGCAGTCGCCTGGTGCCAGCGGCGGGCTTCGTTCCTCCTCCCTTACCCTTCGCCTTCTCTCTCTCCTCTCTTTTCAAACGAGAAATAATAGCTAGCAGCTCTAGTGAGCCGGCTCCAACCAACAGCTAGGCAAGCTAGCGCAGGCAGCAACTCCGACAGGTGACCTCCGATCAGCGAGCATCGACTGGCGAAGAGAGCAGCAACGACCAGTGAGGCCCCAACAACGAGGAGTAGCAGCAGCAGACGACAACTCCAGCATCAACGGCAGCAGCTCTAGCAAATGCAGCAGTCGCGTGAGGCTTGTACACTGGTGAAAACAACAACAAATCAGACTAAGCGAAGCTTCGGTCAACGAACTCCGGCGAAGTAAAGGTTGGATCAACTCGAGATTTAAAGGGTTGATATGTTCAAAGATGGATCTTTTCAGATCCGTCCGGGTTTGTCCTCCTAATTCGATTATATGTTTCCTCAATTTGTTTATGAAATATATGATTGTGCATGTTTGTGTTATTGTGAAAACTCATTAATGCTTAAGCAATTTCATCTCAAGAATTAATCGGTTCCTTTGTGATTTCTGATAGTAATAGTTGTTAAGGCTTGCTAATTTTCTGAAGTCGCCCCTTTTATTTTTATACTTCACCCGAATTCGAATTGTATATTTCTTCTATCTTGTAATATGCTTTGTATTCAAGTTCGTTGTAATAGCATAAGTACCAACACTAGTTGATCCTATTGAAGACAAAATTGATTTTCTTGCAAGATCAATTTGTGTTTATCTAGTGTTGATATAAAGCTTTAATTTTGGAATAATGTGTTTGTTAAATATAAGTACCCAACACTAGTTGATCCTATTGATGACTAAATTGATTTTCTTGCAAGATCAATTTTTTTCCATCTAGTGTTGACACTGGGTATGTTGTTGTTGCTTGAAGGTTTCAAGAGTCAAATGCTATCATATATGTTCTTCACAAAAAGAAAGTACTTCCATCATTAAGCATGAGTACCAACACTAGTTGATCCTATTGATGACAAAATTGATTTTCTTGCAAGATCAATTTGTGTTTATCTAGTGTTGATATAAAGCTTTAATTTTGGAATAATGTGTTTGTTAAATATAAGTACCCAACACTAGTTGATCCTATTGATGACTAAATTGATTTTCTTGCAAGATCAATTTTTTTCCATCTAGTGTTGACACTGGGTATGTTGTTGTTGCTTGAAGGTTTCAAGAGTCAAATGCTATCATATATGTTCTTCACAAAAAGAAAGTACTTCCATCATTAATGCTAATATTTGTAAAGTTTGTAAAACTCTAGTGAGGTTGTCCCTTTTCTACCCTGCCATATTTTTATGTTTCTTGAATGAATTACAATAATTTTTTGTTTAAAATCCTAAGGATGTCTTAAACAATATCAGTTATGTCCATCTATGCCTATCTTTCTCTGTGTCATCTTTTAGTGTTCCTGTTGTCCCAAATTTTGAATGCATACATGACAAACAACTTTAGATGTCTAAATTCTGATTTACATTATATCCCCTATATTCCATTTGGGGGATTACTCCTGGATATGTTGTTGTATATCATGATATCATAAAGTATGAAATCAATTTTTTTTTCTTTTAGACAAGTTGTGGAAGGGGGAAATCAAGACTAGTGGCTAGTGAAGTTCTTTTGCAATGGTATTTTGAGAAGCAACCTCTATTTTACTGCCTCGGTTTTGTTAATATTTAGTATATCTTAGTTAGACTTTTAAGTTGGATACTTTTTACTTAATATATTTTTGTAAAAATTATGCAAATCACATAGTATAAGAAAGAAATTACTCCCTATCCCTACTCTTTCATAAATTACCAAAAATCCCTATTCTTAGTGTCTTTCGGATACATAATATTGCAGGCGGATACTTTAATCAATAACAGGCGAATACTTAAATTAATAAATTTTTTTATCAGTTTAATGCGTTCAATAAGGGATTAAAAACATAAATTACAATTGACTCCCACTATTAACACGTACGTTTCTTCCTTCAACCAATCAGGCTTTCATAAACTTCTAACTAAATTAGAAATTCTAAATTTCAAATTGTGAAACTTTCTCCATGTTCTGTGAAAATTCAGTAGAAGTTTGATTTTAAAAAAATTTGGAATGCAATTTTGTGAATTTTAAATTTCAAATTGTGAAACCTTCTCCATGTTCTTCGAAAATCCAGTAGAAGTTTGATTCAAAAAATTTTGGAACGCAATTTTGTGAAGTTTCGTAATGAATATTTCGATCTTGTTAAGATATTATGGATTATGCAAAAGTGATGTTAGATACAAGCGATACAGAAGTGATGGGATAGTGGTATCTGAAAATATTTCGTTCGTTAATCTTATTTCAGCAATTGCAGCTGAATTGGATATCGATGAATTGAAAAAAAATATCGCGATAAGATACGTTGTTGAAGGTAATTCATCTCCATTGTGTATTCGGAATGATATGGGGTGAAATTGTACATAGAAATTAAGAAACATGAGGTGAGATTCAGTATGTATCCTCTATGCATTGATACGTCAGAAAAAAGTGATGAAGAGATACAAAAACTTCGATGCAACAACAGGTGCAATCGTGTGTGTTGAGGGGTGGAAAGATTCTTGATGCTTGCTTTTTAGAAGTACTTTTATGCTTCATGCCTAATAATTCTCAAATTTTATACTTAATTAAGTACTTTTAGGTTACTATTTTGTGAAGCAATAAATGAAAAATTGTTATATTTTGTATTTTGGCTACATTTTTTTATTGTTAATTTCTGATAAAGTTAGTTTGGTATACATTGATGTGTTTCTGATACTTAATTGTTTGTAAATTTTGTATGGGATAGAATAATAGTATCAATAGTTGTGATGTGTGCCAAAGTTAAAAGAGACAACATATAAAAAAGGTATCAATTGAATCAATTATATATCATATATATAATATCTTCTTCTAAAAATTGTATCTACTAATAATAGAGTATCGAAAGTTGTATTTTTTTTACCAATATTATATATCATATACATACAATTTTAATATTTGTGGATGTAATTGTGTTTCATGTACATAATAATTTTCTGAAAATTTGATATCAACTTAAAAAAAGTTAGAGTAATTTTAGAACTAATTTTGTGTATCTGATACTTAATATCTTTGTAACGATGTGTGCCAAAGTTAAAAGAGACAACATGTAAAAAAGGTATCATTTGAAGCAATGATATATCATATACATAATATCTTCTTCTAAATTTTGTATCTGCTAATATTAAAGTATCAGATGTTGTATTTTTTACCTAATATTATATATCATATACATACAATTTTAATATTTGTGGATGTAATTGTGTTTCATGTACATATTAATTTTCTGGAAATTTAATATCAACTTAAAAAAAGTTAGAGTTATTTTAGTATCAATTTTGTGTATTTGATACTTAATATATTTGTAACGATGCGTGCCAAAGTTAAAAGAGACAACATGTAAAAAAGGTATCATTTGAAGCAATGATATATCATATACATAATATCTTCTTCTAAATTTTGTATCTACTAATATTAAAGTATCAGATGTTGTATTTTTTACCAATATTATATATCATATACATTCAATTTTGATATTTGTGGACGCAATTGTGTTTCATGTACATATTAATTTTCTGGAAATTTAATATCAACTTAAAAAAAGTTAGAGTAATTTTGGTATTAATTTCGTGTATTTAAAACTTAATATCTTTGTAATTTGGCATGAAATAATAAAAGCGTATCAATTTGAGATGTTTATAGCCCCTAAGTATGACATACATAATATTATGTAAATGATAATGATTTAGTATCATCTGTTGTGATTTGTACCAATCTTATAAGATATAATTTGTATCATGTTGTGTGAAGAATAAAATTTTGTTAGTTGTGAATTTTTTTTTGTATCATATACTTGATAATTTTATAAAAACACGTAATGTATCTTAAAACAATAGATCATCAACAATTGTCGGTGAATCGATATATAAAAATCTATTCTACATTAAGAAGATAATTTTCTATTGGTGGAGTGTAGTCACTCTTCGGCCTTGTAGATCATCATTCTCACTAACATATTCCGTCTTGGCCTTGTTGAGACCATACTTTCATAACAATGTTGCATATCTTGTGTGAAGATAGTCACTTTTAAAATCATTAAATGGGTGTTGATTTCACTGCTCAGAAACTCAACAAAAACAACAAAAAACATTCCGCAGTCAATATAAAAAAGAAGAAGATACATTATAAAAAAAGATCAAATGTGTAAGTGAAGAAAAAATGATTCAATAGTTACAGACCGTCGCTTTCTTGTTGCATAATATCTTGAACAAATTCCACCTCAAACGAATGTTGTGGATCCAATAGTAACATGTGAATACATAAAATTACAGGAAAAAAAATACATATCTTTGGTATTGCAGATCTGGATATGGCCGGGGCAACCCTTCTACCACTTTTCTTGGGTGTTTTTGCATGTGCCTCCTTTTTAGCTTTTGACTTCTTAGAACTTTGCTTAGCCATTGTTATAGTATCTTCATAATCAAAGATTCGATTAGTGTTGGTTGTGACTATTTGGATAATCCCGATACTAAAAGACGGATGATCCATAAAGTATAAGAAATATTAAAAATGAAAAAAAGTTAGAAGATGAAGAGACTACCTATTTCTAACTCTGAAAGTGATTGAATGGAGAGAAAATTAGTTTGAAATTCAAAATTTGAATAATGAATCTGTTGAGAATAATGGGGGAGAAAATTTGGAGATGGAATCGTGTGTTGTGGGAAAATCTGAGGAGAGATTGATGGCGAAAATTAGGGAATGGGTAACATCAATTTGGCTTCCAAAAAATAAAATATTTGGTTAAGTTGAATTGGGGGAAAATAAGGGATTTTTGTATTTTAATAAAAGAATAGGGAAATATTGAGAATAGGTAAAGTAATGTTGTGTACTTAAGTAATTTGTCCTATATTTTTCCTTAAGGGGAATGTTGAGATATTATCTCATGAATGTCATTTTAGATGTTCTTAATTAATATACGACAGTATAATTTTTTATTATTATTATCTTGATTCTTTTAGTATGTTGTTAATTTTATTTTGTATAGTGTATGATGCTCATTATTTAAAAAAAAAACACTCCATGCTATTAAGTTTAATATATTTGTATTATTTAATAATTTTAATTTTTCAAATAAATTTTTAAATTTAGGGAGACCTAGCTCAATACAAATTGTAAATAGTATTGCTACAAGTTTAAATGTCATTAGTGACAAAAAATTTTATTTTCGAAAGCTCAATTATTAGTGACGAATACATTATTTTTTTAAGAAGATTACATTTTCGTCATTAAAGTATGACATTTTGTGACAAAAAAATTTTTTGTCCCAAAAATTGCCTACTTATTTATGATATTTTTTAGTGACAATTTTATTTTGTCGGCAAAAGAATTATTTTTAGTGATGACATGATTGTTTCAACTACAAAATTATTTAAATATAAAGTTGTCACTAATTTTTACCTTTAGGGACAACAAAAAAATTATATGTAAAAAGTAGTTTTTAGTGATGAAATATTATTTGCTTGACTACGAAATACATAAATATTAGTGACAAATTGCATCGTCACTAATTAAACTAAATAGTTAGTGACACATCATTTTTGTCGGCTCTAATAACCTATTTAGTGACAAAACTATATCTTTACCTACAAATTTTAATAATTTTTATGACGAATAAATTTGTCATAAATACGAAGGATTTTGGGACACAAATTATTTTCGTAGTTAATACATTTCTATTTTGTGACGAAACACTAAATTGTCTCTGTATACATTTAGTGACCCATGCTTTAGGGACGAATGACTGACGATTTATTTTTCTTCACAAAATTCTTTTTGTGAAGAAATGTGAGTTTCTAGTGACAAAATTATTTGTCGCTAATAATCAAATTTGTTGTAGTGGTTTTCATTCTAGCCATGGGTTCTTCCTAAAAATGATTTCATTGAGTTATTTGTCTTATATTATGGATGATATGATGTTTAATGGTGATTTTTGTAGTAAAATTCCCCATGAACCCATGAATTACACCATGACCCCAATTTCATGAATTGTGATAGGTGTATTGATGCAAGATGAATACTATGAATTGTATCTATGATATTCTAGTTATTGAAACTTGTTCTATTCATGCCTAGTGTAGTATTTCTAGGTTTAATTGTGATACAAGATTCATGACCCTTGAGGGGGTAAATTGCTAGGGTTTGTACATGTTGATGAATGTTGGTATGGACTCATGATTCACTTAGAAAGTGAAGATCCTATGACTATTATGTAAAGTGTCGTATTGTTGAAATTTCATTCTCCCCTTACCCTACACATTATTATGTATGAATTGTCTAGGATAAGGACAATGTTGTTGTGTTGATTGAAAGGCCATTTCTCATGAAAACAGTATGAATATGATGTGAAAGTTCTACTCACATGTTAATGTTGATTCGAAGTTTGAAAGTACATTCTCACTTTATTGAATCTATGAGCTATTTTATGAGTTGTATTGAATGAAGGGCAACATATTCTATCACACATGTAAGCGCGATTCAAGACTATGTATAATTTGGGAAATAATGCTTAGCACCGAGTGGATGTGGTCAATGAGGTAGAGGCCCTCCCGTCAATACAATAGGCCGGGTCATCTAGATTATTCTCATGAGATGGAAGCTCCTCCGCCAATACAATAGGTCGGGGTTCTAGAAGCAATCTCACTATCCCATAACTATGTGCCAACATAGGTCTTTAGCTAGTGGATCCTCCTAAAAGCTAATACATTTAGTTCTACCTTAGGCAAGTAGGACACATTCTTTCGGTGTGGGGTTACATGACACCGGATTCCATGTCGCTCACATGGTTTATGACGGTTATGGCTATTCTTCCCTATATGACAAGATAACGAATATGATACAAACTATACTTATGACTTATTGATGAGTGTACTTAGTAGGAGTGGAGGTATGGGATTTCACTTTTACATTGCACAAGTAGAATTAGTAGGATGTTATGGGATGGTTTCTTTATGTTAAGATGAGATATGAATGTATGCATGTATGTTAAATGGATAGTTGATATGAATGACTTCCTTATATTCAAGTAATGTACATGACTATTTCCTTATTTATGATTATTGATTAGGATGAGGTCTAAGGATGATATGTATGACTAAGGTAGCTTCAAAGGAGTACTTAGTATGGTTGGTATTATGGGATGCCAACCATACATTGCACAAGTATTCCTTAGAGTTGCTAAGGTGGTGGTTTTATTATGTTATGAAAGTTTAATGTGATTATGACTTGTGTTCTCCATTGAAAGTGCATGTTGGTTTCCAAAACTTGATAAATGCATATATTTAACTAAAATGTCTTTTTTATCATATTTCAAGTATTTTATGCATGCTTCCATACTTAGTACTTTATGTGCTAACCCATTTCTTCTACATTTTTATAACTGTAGGTTCCGGCTAGGTGACATATACTTTCCTTTCTTGAAGAAGGCTTGGATTGCTTATCTCCAAGACTTGTGGTGAGTCCTCAAGTTCGAGGACGGATTATCCATTTCTTAGTTTCTATTGTACTTCTTCTATTGAGATTTTATTGATGTAAAGGGTAAAGTCCCAAACTTTGTACTCCTATGTTTTAGATGGTGAATGAGACAAGGTCTAGACTCTTTTGATTTTCTTCTATGAAAAAGAAGTTTGACTTCGATTGTAAAAAGTTTTAAATTTTCCGCATTATTCTTATGGCTTTATGTGTATGATTATGCTAAGGGCTTGTATGTGACCCCTTCTGGGGTCAAGTACGCCGTGTTATGTCTAGGGGGTACCCCCTGGGTCGTGACAACTATAATTTAGGCATGAATAATGACATAATTCAATAAACTAAATCAATATAGACTTAATCTCTTCACATGCTTCCATAATCAATTAATCCCAAATCACAATTCATAATTTAGTATTTTGGGGAATCATGGGTTCATGGGGGAATTTCATCATAAATCAACATTAATTCCTCAATTCAATCATAATTCATCATAAATCAACCTTCGAAAACGTTTTGCAATTGAACCCATGACTTAGATTAAAACCCTAAATTTTGGGGGAATTTTGAAGCTTTGAAATCATGTTTTGAAGGGACTCTTTGGGTGGAATCTACCCAAAGATGAAAAATAGTTTGAGTGAAGAAACTCCACCAAATTGAGTGAGAAATATGAACTCTTGAACTCCAAACCTTGACTTCTTCTTCTCCAATGGTGGTTTGTAGAGAGAGAATTATTTGGAGAGGAGGTAGTTTCTATTTTTGAGTTTTGGGAATAATGAGTTGTAAAAGAGTGTTTAATAGCGTACAGTCTTAAATAACTCTAATTAATCAAAATAAACCAACCCCTAACTAATCTAACCACCCTAGGAATTTACCACATTGCCCCTAACTTGGCCGAACCTATGCAGAACTCAGGGGTGACCTACGCCCACAAACCCATGGACCGTAGGTGGGCTGACACCCCGTCCTGCAGGTACATTGTTTGGGTAAGAAACCCCTCATCTAGGGCCTTGACCTACGGACCTCCCCCACGAGGTGTGAATGGACCTACGGGGCGTATGTCCCATACGTAGGTTCTAAGGTTTTTGACAGCTTTTTGGTTGTTGGGCTGCTTTAGAGTTTAGACTTTAGGGTCCTCCTCAAGGACCCTTGGTTGGTCTTTGGGGAGTCGTACCTTGACTTTTAACCCCTAAACCCCTCAACCTAAGCTTGGGAACTCATTTTACAACATAAAACCCCATAACAAACTCAACAATACACTCGTAAGGCTCTAGTTTCACCTACTAGTTTTCCGAGTCATTACACTTGCCTTGGCCCTTGCCCTATTCTTTTGGCTCTTGACCCTTGTCTTTTCTTGTCACTCTCTTACATAGCCCTAGTTGGCCTACTAAACCACGGGGTGTTACAATATCTTCCCTTTGGGGACATTTGTCCTCAAATGACATGTTAGGCACCTCTTAAAGATAACGACTCTACACTAGCAGCCTGTCATGCATGCAGCACATCTAAATGCACACAACCAAGGAGGAAAACATTAACTCCAACCTAAACATACTCAATGCAACACAAGGAAGTAAGAACTTCATCTAACCACCCATTATGCATGAAATCTAATAGCTAATCATGTCTAAGGAAGAACTACCATCTCCGAGATAAAACATGCTCAACACAAACTCATGGAGCTTATATGTAATTCTCTCTCAAAAAGAATTCATTCAAGGAAGAATCTCTCAAATCCGAGCTAAGGCATGTTCATCAATTCATCTCATGAAGTCTATAGGAAACTCATACTCAATGCACTACAACATGAGGAAATCAGTCATGTAAACTCAGTTTTATTCAAGACACAAGCTTTCATGAAAATGCATCACATAAGGAAATCATGGAAACATCTAAACACACATGACTTCAAACAAGGGGCTAACCATAAGGATCTCTTCGTTGGTTCTCCTTTTCTTGACTTGCCGATCTAACATTATAACATGAACTCCCTCATAGGAACAACTTTCATCCACTCCCAAACCTTCTAAGGGAACTAGGGATGCTGGACCTCTAACACCCTCTTCTTAACTTAGAGACAGGGAAAGCCGAATACACCAATGCCAACTCACTTGGCAAAGCTAACCGATAAGCACCCTAACAACATGAATCAAGATCTCACATGGGCCTACAAAACAGGGGCTAATCTTTCCATTTCTACTAAACTCACTACGCCGTTCATGGGTGGGATATTTCAAGTAAGACCGATTCATTAATATTATGAACACACAATGACTTTTCTATCTAGGCACACCATCTCTCCCTTGAGAGGGAGCCTCAATGGAATTTCTAAGCATTGTCTCTTTCAATTCTACTAAGGTTGGATCAAGACATTGCTTAATTGTTACATCTAACACAAAAGATGATCTGGAACCATCTTAAACCATTACACTACCCTTGGTAGAGTCTACTACCCAAACAACATTTCCACAATCATAATAACCATACCGGGTTCTAAAAGTTGTCTTCAGGACACCACCATTTTTCACCCTCATTTGGTGCTATTCAGACCTAAGGTCAAATCTTAGAAAGGTAACTAACTCTTTGAAGTTTGTCAACACTTGAACCCCTTTCCCTCAGCTTCACTAGGTGGTACATACAACCCTCAAAGTCAACTTTAAGATAAAACATAATCCAAACTTTTGGCATAGAGTTTCCCCCCTTCCACTCTTGGATAAGCTCATTCGGGAACTAACAATTGACTATACGGGTTGTACAATAACATAGGATAATAATAGGAGTGGAACAAAACCATTATATAGATAACATCAAAATTTTGCAAATCACAAACATCAATTAAGAAGCTATCAATATACAGGGATCCACATCGGGAGCACACCCTTCTTCAAATCTAGCTTAAGTGAATAAAACTGATTTCTCTTAGAAGCATCATCTCTTCCTTTAGCCTTTTTCTTAGGATAATTCCTACTTTTGTGACCACTTTTACCACAACTAAAACAACCCTCTACGCAGGGGCGGAGCCACGTAGGCTCCAGGGTGTCCAATTGGACACCCTTCGTCGAAAAATTATACTATATATACACGTAAAGTTTTGACTTTATATTGGTATATATAGAATTTGGACCCCTTGAAATAACAAAGTAATGCGCAGTGGAGTTTGCAATAGCCGACGCAATCTTACTCTTTGGCCCAGTTTGATCCCCCGCAGGGATGTTTTCTTTATCTGTAATTATTTTGACTTCTTGAATTTAATTAAGTAAATAAACATGCGTAATATTAACATAAATGTTTAGTAGCTTGGTGGTTAATAGTGTCATGAATGGCTCTAGGGACCCAAGTTCGAATCACTCCTCCACTGACTATTTTTTGCTATTAAAATTGAATTATTTCCTTAAATTTTAATATCGTTTCCTTGTGGAATAAGATTTCCTTAAATCTAATACTTTTTCCTTGTGGATTTCTTTCAATTAAAATTGAATTATTTCCTTTAATTTTAATAACTTTTCCTTGTGGAATAATATTTCCTTAAATTTTAATACTTTTTCCATATGGAATAAGGTTTTCTTTCTACATAAATAGGAGACTCATTTAAACAAATTATATCACAATATTCTTAAGAATAGATTCTCAATAATTCTCTCCCTATTTTTTCTTCTGGTTCTCTTATTTTACAATAAAAATAACCAACTTAATATTTTAGTTTCAAGTTTCAATGGACATGAGGAATTATTATAATAGAGTACCAAAAAAAAGTTCGACTTCTCTAAGTCAACCAATAAAGAAACAATGGTAGATTAATTAGAGATGTTGTCACATTCTTCTCAAAAACAAAGCATTGATTTAAATACTCTAGAAGTTGATCCAGCAAAAAGAACTTCAATTTTAAATCATGATCCAAATCTTCGTGATGAAATAAGAAGGGAATATCTTTAACTTGGTCCTTGTCGACCAAATATTACAGAATACCCCCAATCATATATTGCTAAAGCAATGTGTCGTTTCAACTATGATTGGTATAAAGTGTATGATTGGTTAGAGTATAGTGATAGTGCAGATGTAGCATATTGTTTACCTTGTTATTTATTTAAAGGCAATAATATTCATCAAGGTGGAGGTGAAGTATTTTCAACAAAAGGATTTAACAATTGGCACAAAAAAAGTAAGCTTGACGAACATATTGGTGGACCGATTAGCGTTCATAATCAAGCAAAGAGAAAATGTGATGATTTAATGCAACAATGACAGTCAATTCGTACTGCATTAGATAGGCAATTTGATCAAATTAAGCTTGAATATTGGACTCGCTTAACTGCTTCAATTGATGTGATAAGACTTCTCTTGAATCAAGGTTGCCACTCCGCGGTCATGATGAAAGTGAATCACCATTGAACAAAGGTAATTTTGTTAAAGTTCTTTCCTGGTACAGAGATAGGTGTGAAAACATCAAACCTTTTGTGTTAGAAAATGCTCCAAGAAATAATAAATTGACTTCTAGAGATATTCAAAAAGAACTTGTGAATGCATGTAAGATAGAAACATTGAAGTCTATAATGGAGGATCTAAATGGTGATTATTTTGCTCTATTAGTTGATGAATATTTTGATTTTTCACGTAAGGACCAAATGGCTATTGTTTTACGATATGTTGATAAAAAAGGATTTGTAGTGCAAGCATTTACTGGACTTGTTCATGTTAAAGATACTAGTGCTTTATCTCTAAAGAAAACAATTGTTAATGTGCTTGCTCAACATTCATTAAGTTTATCTTATGTACGCGGACAATGTTATGATGGAACTAGCAATATGCAAGGTGGTATCAATGGTATTAAAATGTTGATTAAGAAATAAAATAAATCGGCTCCTTTTATTCGTTGTTTTGCTCATCAGCTTCAACTAACTCTTGTCGCAGTTTCAAAAAAATGCGTTCAAGTGGGAGAAGTTGTGTTATTGGTTTCAAATATTTTGAATGTGTTGGGAGATTCTTTTAAACGAATGGATGAATTACGACAATCTCAAAAAGATAATCTTCAAAAGGCATTAGATATGGATGAAATAAAAATAGGTAGAGGCTTGAATCAAGAACTTGGTCTTATTAGAGCCGATGATACTCGTATCTCACTACAAAGCATTTCAAAACTTTATACTTTTGTTTGACTCTATTATTGATGTACTTGATATACTTGTTGAAGATGCAAATACTTTAGGTGAAAGAGCTTAAGCATCAGGATATCTTAGAAGTTTTCAAATTTATGAGGTTGCTTTCATGTTACATTTGATGAAAGATATTTTGGGAATCACTTATGATCTTAATATAACAGTACACAAAAAGGAACAAGATATTGCAAACGCCATGACACTTGTTGAAGTAGCCAAAAAAAGGCTTCAAAAAGTAAGAGATGATGGATTAGGGCCACTTATCAATAAAATATCTATGTTTTATATCAAACATGACATCTTGATACCCAATTTTGATGAGCCCTATGCTAACTCTGGAAGATCACGACGTAAAATTGTTGATCATACTATTTTACATAATTTTCGTGTGGACGTATTTTATAAGATTATTGATTGGCAACTTGAAGAACTTAATGATCGTTTCAATGAGGTGACAAGTGATTTGTTTCATGGATTAGCTTGCTTGAATCCAGTCAATTCATTTTCTAGTTCATCGGAAAAAGGCAAAATGGTCTGGTAGACCTTTGTACTTGTACCCGTTTGTATTGTGAATCCTTCTACTTACCCCTTTGTCATCTGAACCAACAAACTCATTTAAACTCAACCTGTTGAACCCTTTCTACTCATCGTGACTCTCAATCGTGCTGATGTCACATTTCATGTTAGATAAATTTTGCTACATCATTTTTTATTTTTATAATAATTTCTTTTTGGACAAAAAATCATAAAATTTTTATGCAAATTTTACAAAATGAAAATTTTAATCTATTCTTTTTAATTAAAATTTTGGGTCTCCCTACATCATCTACCGTTTTCACCGTGAAATGGCCCAATCGCCGAAGAAAGTTGCTGCGGCCACCACTCCTCTTTCCAGCAAGACCACAAATACTCTCTCCCTCATCTGTCTCCATCTTCTTTGCACACTTTCACCATTTTTCTTACCTCCTTCTCCAACCTTGACAGATCCAAAAATCATAAGCCGTCGCACCAACTCCTTGCCTCTCACTAGCCTCGTTTCCCTCTTCATTGTCTTCTTTTTTTCGTACCATCGACGACTCCTGCGAACCACTAGGGACCCCCTATGCTCTCTATCCTCTCCGGCTTACCAGAAGGCTAGAAAATTCCTCACGGCCTCCGGTGTACCAACATGCTCTTTGCCGCCCCTGGTGTACCAGACCACCTAAAGAAGATGAAAGAAAGAAAAAAAGAGGGTTGGATAAAAATGGAGATGGCTGAAAAAGGTAGGTCGTTGGGTGAAGAAGAATTCTCTTTTCTTTTTCAAGTTTATTATTTTACTCTTCTAATTTAAATATTTTTAAAATTTTAATATGATGTTCACTTTCCTTAATAGGCGTGTGGTCTCACTCTCTTGCCAACTCAACCATATTAGTTCCGCATAAGCAAAGTCAATGGTCAGAGGGGTTTAATATATTGTGTGTCTTTAAGTGTAAGGGTTCAGATGACAAAGGGGTAAGTAGAAGTGTTTACAATACAAACGGGTACAAGTACAGAGGTCCACCAGACCATTTTACCTCGGAAAAATAATAAGAATGGATGAATTTTTGCCTAATGACTTTGATCAATTTGGTATGGGCGTCCTTCAGAATCAGCTTGCCAATTACATTATCGATGTACGCGATACTGATAAAAGATTCTCTGATTTAGGTGGACTTGATGAACTTTCAAGAAAATTGGTAGAGAAAGAAAAACTTAACTTATCCACTTATATTTCGCTTAGTGAAATTTGCTTTGCTTTTGCCAGTTGCTATTGCAACGTTGAAAGAGCTTTCTCGGCAATGAAGTATATTAAAAATGACTTATGAAATCGAATGGATGACGAGTTTTTAGATGGTTGTATAGTGCCTTATGTAGAAAAGAAAGTATTTCGTACTATTTCTAATAAGTCTATTATAAAAACTTTTCACGATATGAAACCTTGTCGAGTACAATTGTAATAATATATTTAAATTATGTTTTCAATAGTAGTTTATTTTCTTTATGTTAGTTTTGAATTATACACTTGTAATTCTATTAAAAATATTCTTATATTTAATTAAATATTGCTTAACTTGATTATTTGTTTTGGTAATTTAAGTCATCGTTTTTTTTAAAAAATAATTACTATTAAAAGTTTGGACACCCTTCATGAAATTCCTTGCTATGCCACTGTCGGCCACTAGAGATGGAACATATTTCGACAATTGAATGAACTTTAGAGCATACTCCTTCACGATCATACTTCTTTGACAAAGGTTAAGGAACTCATGCACCCTTGCTTCCCTCATCTCTAAGGGATAGAACCTATCAAAAAAAGCCGACTTAAACACTTCCCACGCTACGATACACGCTCCTACCGACCTAGCTTCTTTCCATTGATTGTATCACAGTTGACCAACACCTTTCAATTGATAAGCGACCAATTCCACCTTCTCTATCGGAGTCACTCCTATAATAGCAAGTACCTTATATACCTCATCTATTAACACTTGAGGATCTTCCTCAACTTTTGAACAACAAAATGTGGAGGGTTCATCCTAGTAAAGTCCCTCACTCTTGAAGTCGACGTATTCTCATTAAGGTTCATGCAGGCTACCACCTCTCTATTAACTTGTGCCTCCATGGATTGAGCTAACATTTGTTATAGCCGACCGAACCTCCACATTATTCACATTCTCTTCCATAGGGTCAACTAGAGTTTCTGGTGCTTGTGGAGCTTGTGGAGGAGCTTTTTGATCCATATTGTCTTCCTCATTCCTTTTACCATTAGCCCTTGTTGTAGCCATATCCTGAAGACCATCGGGTAAGGATTAGGTGAAAGGCCCTATAGCACGACTTAGAGTAATGAAGAAGTGAAGTTTCCTAATCATCTAATAGCTTCTCATTCATAAATGTGGCGCGCTTCACACTTATGAAAAAGACTCTACTAGACGTGGTTTTGAGATATCCTAGAATCATTCTAAATATTTTACTCTGATTACGAAGTTTGTCACGACCCAGGGTTACCCCCTAGATGTAACAAGGCGTACAAGACCCCGAGAGGCCTCATACAAGCCACTTAGCATATCATAACACAAATTAATTGGAATGATGCGAAAATTTAAAATATTTTTCCATATAATCAATTCTTTTATAAAATGAGCGGAAGTTTATAACACTTTTGTCTCAAACCATCTAATACATGATAATCTTTGGGACGCAGCCCATACAATAGTTTTAAACATAAAAGAAATTCATAAGAAAATGGAGAATATCTCCTTAAACACTATGAGGACTCACCAAATCTTCAACTCCTTGCTTCTACGAAGATCCTAGCCAAGGGAATGGAAGTCAATATCGCTGGACCCTATATTTGATATGAATGTAGGCAAGAGTGTGCGTTAGTAAAAAATATACTAAATATGATAACTAGCATAAATCATCAATATAGACATAACATATGCATTAGTCAACATAAGACATAATTCATAAATATAAGAGGTAAATCATATTCATGAGCATAGTGATCATCATAACACAAGAAGAACACTTCATGAGTAACCTCAAAGCATACTTAATCAAGGCATAGATAAGACCCCATAAATCTCACTCATGCTAAGTAAACCACCTTGGGCCATCATTTATGTTCATCACCTTCTATTCTCATTCTTAGCTTATTTCTCATGAAAAAGGGTGAATCACCTTTAGTCATACATATTAGGAAAGGAAACTCTAGCTACAATCAAAGTTAATCATACAACATACAAGCAAATATCATATTAAAACATACTTACGATACTTCCTTAAAGTAACCTTGTTCCATCATAAACATACTTCTTTGATTAGGGACTAGTCCCTCTTTAGCTCTTGCTAAAATTCATGGAAAGTACTTCTTTACTTAGTACAATACAAGTCATCACACATGAATGGGTACGACTTACCAATTCAAGGCTACCAACGAAAAGCACCTCATTATGATAGACCAAGCTTTTATGGAAGGCATACTTTCATGCTAGTCCAAGCTAACCTTAGGAAGGGTACGATTTCTCAATCCAAGGCTAGCATGATATCTTCTACTCAAGCTACTATTAAATGGTTTTTTCTTACCAAGTCAAGCTATTCACGAAGGGATTTTATCTCACAAATTCAAGGTATATCAAATAAGATAGCTCTGTAAATCATGCGTGAGAAAACCTTTCACCGTCCATGATTACTTGCTTTTAGATTCAATTATGTGAGAAAGTCTTTCAACCTAGAATCTTCATTATGTGAGAAAACGTTTCACATCATGTTCATGCATAGGTGTGTCTATGAGAATGTCCTTTCAACAACACAACAACAACATCATAATCATAGACTCTTTACTCTCAAAGTGTTCTTAAAGCATTTACATAAATTTCATAAAACATGCATAATCTCATACTTTACCCCCTTGAGGTTCTAAACTTTCATTCAATCATCAGATGTATAATTCTAGCATTAGACATGGATTTCATTATAACTCATGTGATTCTATCACTTCATACATCCATAAGGTAGATTATTAGGGTAAAGTCCTTCGACAACAATTCTATCTAATAGTCTACCATTATCATATAAGCTTCACTCTCAAATCCTTAACATTGATAATTTGTCACATTAGCTTTCCTCTGAAAGTCCTAGTATCAAAATCCATAACAAGAAGCTTTAATATCAATGTAATACTTCTTACCATCATCATATATGCCTAGATCTCATAATATTTTAATCACATGCTTCATTCTTTAGCAATTCTAATCATATATCATCATATAAGCATAAACTCATGCATTACTAATAATGATTAAACATGTATACTTTAGCTTCATTCAATTCATATATATATGCCCTAATGTTAAGCAATCTACAATACATATCATCAATCCTAAGAGATTATCTCTAAATCCTTAATTTCCCCCTTCAAGGCCCAATACCCACTTCCTTCAATTTCATCTTTCTAGACATGGGTTAGGCATGTACACATGTAATTTCATCTTAAAAACATGATTTACGACTAATTCAATAATAAACAATCATTATCCACTCAATTGGATCAACATACATCAATACACACAATATTAGAAGGAACCCTAACTAGAATTGGGGATTTCATATTCACAATTAGGGAGAAGTGGGGAACTCCATGGTTGAAAGAAGTCCATGGATGAAAAGCTATCATACCTTAATCACAATGCCCTCAAAATATTTGAGATTAGGTGCCATGACCTTGACCTAGCTTCAAACTTTATCTTCTTCTTCAAGTTCTAGAGAGAGAAATATTTGAGAGGATGAACTGATAGCATCCAAGGAAGCTCTACTCCATTGAAGGACAAGGATGAAGCTTTAGAAACTCCAAGGAGGCCCATAACAAGATCTCAAACCAAGGAGTTCAATGATAAGCTCAATGGGCTTCAATCGCTTATCCAAAGGTGTCTTATTGGGGAAGAAGAGCTCAAGCCCAAGGGAGAGGAATTGTCCAAATGCTACAATTATTTGGTGGCCCAAATTCAAGTCCAAGATGAGGAATTTTAAGGTCCAATTTCGTGCAAATAAGGTCAAGAAGAGTCCAAGAATCAGCCACAACAAGAGTTGCTTTCTGCCCAAGTTTTGAGAGAAGACTAGTCAAACTTTCCAAGATTGTCAAGATTCTTTTCCTAGTTGGGATTTACCTTAGTTATTTATTTATATATAGGTTATTAATATTTTCCTTAGTCTATTTATGGTCTCCTAAGTACCATTTAATGCTTTCCTAGAAGTACTAAATTTGTTCCTAGTTAGGTTACTTTATTTCCTTTCTAGAGTAGGATTCCTTGTAATTGTTTTTTTAGGGTTTGGCTTCTTGGACGTTTTTCCCTTCTCCTATATATAGGAGTCTTTTTCATTCATTAAAGAGGAGTTTTAGATTGATATTAATAATATTTGAGAGAGTTCTTTGAACCTTTGTGACTTGTTCTTTGAGAATTTATCTTTAAACCTTTACTAGTTTCATAGTTTAAGGTATAAAGTAATTTCTTCTTGTGATATCTTTGGTTTCTTTTTGGTATTCTTTAGAAGGTGATTAGTTTCTACATACTAATTATTGTCTTTAGTTACTCATAAAGCGGTCAAGATCCGAATCTATCGTTTTGATTCGTTTTCTCAAGTAAAGGCGTTAGATTTCTTCCATAAATCTATACGTTGTTACTTGGATCTTTTCAAGACCTTAGAACATCTAATCCTTGGAAATTCGTGGATCTTTCCTTCGAATCTCCCATATCTTTAGTTAGTTTTGTTGTTTCTTTTCTTGTGCTTCCGCATTCTAATATTCAATTCTCTATTTGTGATCTCCCTTAACCTTGCTGTTATCAAGTGGTATCAGAGCGGTTCTATCAAGATTCCGTTCTTGATAAATCTTGGGATTTCTTCTTAGAGCAAAAAAAAATAATAATAAAAAAAAAATAGCGTGAACAGTAGCGTCGTGAAAAAAGAAAAAAAAAATTACAGTAACGTGAACAGAAAAAAAGAAGAAGCTATAACTTGCTCTCTAAGAAATCTGATTACTTGTCCTCCAAGAAATTTGATTACTTGATACCCAAGAAAGTTATTACTTGCTATTCAAGAAATCTTATTACTTGCTCTCCAAGTTTTGCATTAATTTGTTTTCAAGCAAGAAGGTAGCAAGAAGAGGGGATTCTAGACTTTTAAGAATAAGAGGAATTTTATTTTTTTCTTGTTCTTATAATTCTAAAATAAGTTCCTTTTAATTCGTGTTTTGTTTCAACTAAATCCTACTTGTTCTAGGACTAGTTCTTTACTTTCTTTTTGTACCCCAAGATTCCATACTTTATTACTACGAACTTGATACACGTATTGGTTTAATTATAAATCTACAAAGTATTCTCGTTCAAAGGTTATTTTGAGTGGAAAAAGGCAAGTGTGGGTGAGTTTAAAAGAGGGTAAAAGCCATATTAAAAGTGTGATACTTGATCATTT
>NW_006238938.1:2909977-2956415 GCF_000226075.1 Solanum tuberosum | reverse complement strand
CCCTTCTCCTATATATAGGAGTCCTTTTCATTCATTAAAGAACAATCTTTACATTGATATTAATAATATTTGAGAGAGTTCTTTGAACCTTTGTGACTTGTTCTTTGAGAATTTATCTTTAAACCTTTACTAGTTTCATAGTTTAAGGTATAAAGTAATTTCTTCTTGTGATATCTTTGGTTTCTTTTTGGTATTCTTTAGAAGGTAATTAGTTTCTACATACTAATTATTGTCTTTAGTTACTCATAAAGCGGTCAAGATCCGAATCTATCGTTTTGATTCGTTTTCTCAAGTAAAGGCGTTAGATTTCTTCCATAAATCTATACGTTGTTACTTGGATCTTTTCAAGACCTTAGAACATCTAATCCTTGGAAATTCGTGGATCTTTCCTTCGAATCTCCCATATCTTTAGTTAGTTTTTGTTGTTTCTTTTCTTGTGCTTCCGCATTCTAATATTCAATTCTCTATTTGTGATCTCCTTTAACCTTGCTGTTATCATGAACTTGGGGATTCTTTTAGGGTTTCGGAAATAATGACTTAATTGGTGAGTTTAAAGGGTTAAAATAGCTTATATAGGTGTACTAAGTCTAGGAAAAATGACCTTACTTAATTCCCACTTAAATATGAAATTTTCCAAAAATCCATTAATTGGGTAGCCTACTGCCAGGCTTCACGGCAGGCTCCACGAGCCATAGTCCTCACCACTGGTCGTGGTCCTGCCCCTGGTCCTTGGTCCAGTGTCTAGGCCACCAAGTCTTGCCTTGTCCCTTTCCATTTTTGCTTGGCTCTTTCCCCTTGTCTTGGCTTGTCACCCTATTACTTATCCCTAGTTGGCCTACTAAACTACGGGGTGTTACAGTAGTACCGGGATCAAGCAAAGCATAAACATCAAGATGAATGACTTTCAACATACTTGTAACCACATCAAAAGAACCCTCTTGCTCATGAAAAGTTTTGAGTGCATAAAACCTTTTTTCGTTGTAACTACCACTAGAATCGGACAAAGGATAAGGTTGAACCCGTCGACGATTATCTCCTTCATTCCTAGTAATTGAGGGACAGTCCCTTATCTTATGATTTGTCTTGCCACAACCAAAATATGCATTACAACAGGCTCAACATCTTCCCTTATGCTTCCTTCCACATTTAGCACAACTAGGCTATAAAGATCAACTATTGTTTCCTCCTTTAAGCTTAGGGTTAGACACCCTATCTTTGTTGAACCTAGGAGGAGCATTTGAGGAACCTTGGCTAGATAACCTTTATCAAAACATAGAACGACCATGTCCATCAGACCTTGAATGTGATAGGCCGCTATCACCATTCCTTTCCTTCTTTGTCTCCCTATATCCTTCTTAAGTTTCTCCTCTGCTATTTGTTGAGCATGAACATAAGACAAAAAATGCCAATTTCAATGATAAGCATGGCTGTATGACATTCCTTGACTACCATCTCAGACAATCCTAACACGAATATAGTTATCCTTGCCCTAGGATCGGCAACCATAGTAGGAGCATACTTAGACAATTGTGTTAGTTTCAAAGCATATTCCTTCATACTCATGCTTCCTTGAAAAAGTTTGATGCACTGAAATACCTTTGCCTCCGTCATCTCAAGGAGAAAGATCATATCAAAGAAAGCAACCTTACACTTTTCACAATCAATAGGACCCACATCAACCGCCCTATCTTCTTTCCATTGGTTAAACAAAACTTGAGCAACACCCTCAAGTTGGTAAGCGGCCAATTCGGCCTTTTCCACAGGTGTAACTCCCACAATCATCAACACCTTATGCACTTCATCAATGAACTCTTGAGGATCTTCCTAAACCTTGAAACCATGAAACTGCGAGTGATTCATTCTAGTGAAGTCCCTAACTCTAGATGCCATCTTACGCACAATTGGGTTGACGGGAACCACAAGCTCCCATTCGGCTTGAGCCATCATGGCTTGGGCCAATACTTGGAAAGCATCCCTAAACCCCACATTAGTCACTTGCTCTGCTAAAGGGCCGATCGGAACTTGAAGATCCTATTCCACATCCTCATTCACATTCCTCCTAATGTCTTCTCTTCGAGGGGTAATTTCCTGAAAAAAGAATCGGATTGGAATTAGGAGAGAAGAAATAAAGAGTTACACTCTCTCGCATGATTTAGAGTAATTAAAGAAGTGGCGTTTCCTAAACATCTTGTAGCTTCTTATTCATAAATGCAGCGCACTTCACAATATTGAACAAGACTCTAATTGGCGTGGCTTATGAGATATCCTAGGACCTTTCTAAACCTTGTGCTATGAATACCAAGTTTGTCACAACCCAAAGTACCCACTAGATGTGACATAGAGCATAGGACAACGAAAGGCCCTACACAATGTGATGAATATAATGATGAAAAATGTTGAATTGGTTAGATTTTGTAATAAACTCAGTTCAGCTATATTCCAACTATAATTTAATTTATTTTCACATTTTTAGGTGATTAGAATATTTTTATTTATAATATCTTATTTATAAATTAAATAGTTTTATTTATTAATAAATGATGTGAATCGTATAAAAAATATTGTTAAGTAGTTATAAATGAATATTATTGCATCGTAAATTGTAAAAAGCCAAATGATTAGTCTACAGGTCCATCGTTTGAGTCAAGGTTAGGTCTTACTATTTTAGTTATTTTTATAGATAACTCTCTTTGTGGAGGGAAACCACAAGTTTTAGTTTGATGAAGCTGAAATTTTTTAATATCGTACAACTATTGTTGGTTGTGCCTGAACAATTTCTTTGATGATTTTAAAACTGGAGGGATAAGAACATTTGTTAATGAGGCTCTTTGATTCCATGTAATTTTAAGAATTTATACAATTGAATTAGTATTAGTACATGATTAAGATGGAGAAATTATGTTGAATCCCTTTCCAAGTATAACTTCATAATATGTTTGTTTGAATTGAAGACTAATTGAAATACATATTAACAAACAATCCACTACAACTCCAAATTCTTGAATAAACAATAAGAAAGAAAAAACAAACTTCTTGAAACCTTAATTCATGAATAAAATTCAGTGTCATCATTACTATCTCGGTTACCACAATTATCAATTTGTAGAACACCAAATAAGTTTAAATACTTTTTTTAAAAAAAAAATGCTGAATTACTTGACAAGTTGGAATTCATGCACATTAGTTAGCACCAAAAAGTATTTGAAATGCAAGTGAAACTAGGATAAAATTAGTACAGAATTAAGAAAAAAAAATTAGTACATAATGATAAATTGAAAGCTAAATAATAAGCACATAAATTATCCCCGGAAGGACTTTACAAGTTGCAATTTATGAACAAATTTTAGCCCCAAACAAAAATTACAAAATAGAAAGCTAAATTACGGTCCAAACACAGGCAAAACAACAACGATATGATCAATCTCAATATCAGAACTACACCCATGACAAACTTGATCTTCCGGTTCATCGTCACTTAGTACAAGCCATCAATTCACGCGAATGCTATTCATATGTTGAATAGTGCAACAAAGATCCGAATTTTGCGTAAAAAATAATGGACTACTAAACCAAATATTTTGCAATATTGATATTAAACTCTTTCTCCATATCTTTGTTTTTTTTCAATGAGAAATTTTTTCTTTCATCTTGCCAATGATATTGACCTCTTCTCGACAGTCCCCACCACCCACGAATATTAAAATTATGGCAAGCCCATACACTGCTCCATTGTGTACGCCTTGTTTTACTTTTCGAAACATTTGTAATGCAATCTCTGAGCTATGATTTTTGAAAAACTCAATCTAACAAAAGAAACACAAACATTTTTGGAAAACTCCATTTCTATTCTGTGAGTGAAAACACATAACAATCTGAATAAATGCAAAAATCTTTAAATTAGTGACTAAAAAACCAAGTAGAGCCTATGGTCTTCCACATAATCATTAGAATACACATGAAAAATAAAGAATAAAATATTACAGCCCTTTTCTGTATAAGGCGTCTGTACTCCCAGATTTATGCATGGGTCGACGAAGTAATTCCTTTTATGTATTTGCTCCTTTGACCTAAGAGACCACGACGAACATGAAAATTCCACAAATGATACCTTTAGATAAAGGTATTTTTCACATGAAAGTTCATTAAAGAGCTTTGAACTGAAGAATCAATCGGTTAGGGAAGCTTTGACAAAAATAATAAGTTTAGATATATATATATATATATACACTTGAGCCTGAGATTCATTTAGTCTTTGAATGACACCGAAGCAACTCTTTGAACAATGTCGAAAGTAACCCGATGTCAATCGATTCTATAGAAGAACAAATCTTCTTCATGGTGTTGCTTCAACGAAAGTTTTTGGGTTATGAAAGGGTTTCTGGTTTCTGTATGAAGTGAAGGTGTAACACCTCGGAATTTAGTAGGCTAATCTAGAGCTAAGTGTGAGGGTAAGAGTCAAGGAATAAGGGCAAGGTTCAAGGGAGTGGGCTACGACAACCTACCTTTATGTAGACACTGCCCCACCTACCACGCCCACCACCACGGCTCGTGGTAAGGACCAAGGCCCTTGGTGTTTCCCGTGGTTGGCTAGGTAGTTGTCACGACCCAAGGGTACCTCTTAGAAGTAACAAAGCACATAGAACCCCAAAAGGCTCCATGTTAGCGACATAGCATATCATAACATAAAGCATTAGAACAATAATAGTAAAAATAAATTTAAGTCCAAATGTTTTATAAAAGCAAAGCGGAAGTCTAGATTTGTCTCAATTAGCCATCTATTCCAATCGAAGAATCAAATAGGGTCACAATCCCTATAACAAAATCTGAAAGTCTAATACAATGAAAGAAAGGAACAACAAATATATGCTTCGTCCTCGAACCATGAGGACTCACCATCAGCAAGGAGAATAGTTGAATCCAAGCTTGTATCAAATGAAGATCACCTCAAACACCGAAACCTACACTTGTGAAAAAATGTAGAAAAATATGGGTTAGTACAAAAATGCACTAAATATTATAGCCATGCACAAAATCATGAAGACATGCTACAGAGGACATTTTAGTTGAAAAGCATGCTCTTTGTAAAGATTAAGAATCATCGTGAATATTAGTGTAAAAGCATAAGTCATAAGCATATTAAACTTATAGGTCATCCTATCATAATGGAAACATACCATAAATACCCTCAAAACATCCTTGTGCAATGCATGATAAGATCCCATAACCCTACCCACACTAAGGAAAGCTTCTTGAGTAACTATTGTTCATCATTCATATTCTTGTTCATACTATCATAGTAAGATTTGCCTTAAACGACATAGACCATGTGAGCTTAATCATTGAATACGGTGTCTACCCCGGACCGAAAAGGGGTTGTCCTACTTGCCTAAGGTAGAACCATACTCTTAGCATAGGTGGATCCACTAGCTAAAGACCTATGTGGCCACATAGTTTATGGGATAAGGAGATTGCTTCTAGAAACCTGCCCTCTACTAGCGAATGAGCTTCCATCTCATGAGACTTCTTTTAAGAAACCCGCCCTCTACTAACAGAGGAGCTTCCATCTCATTTCCAATATCCACTCGGTACTAAGCATAATTCCCATTGAGTTCATATTAAGTCTTAACATAAATTGATAATTATGGAAGAATGCCTTGACACTCAATCCAACATGACTAATACTAAAGCTCCAAGATTCAATAGGTGAGACTAGTCTTTCTACCTTAGAATAACTACATGTGACCAACCTTTCAGATGATATCATATCCATATATATGGGTGTACATGAGGATAACTTCGAACAACACAACAACTAGATCATAATCATAATCACTTCACTCTCAAAGTGTTCATAAAGCATATACTTACATCACAAAATCATGCATAATTCATATACTTTGCGCTTCAAGGACCATAGATCATATTCCATCAACACATCTAGAATTATTAAATTAGACATGGATGATAACATAATTCAAGTATTTCTATTACTACATTCATAATTCTATTATATTCTACTTCCATCAATCAATACCCTCACTTTAAGATCCAAATTGGGAAAATAGGGGAATTCTTGAATTCTTGGGGAATAAAACTTAAAACCTGATTCAATCATCAATATATCCATAATTAAACATAATCCAATAATTAACAATGAATTTTAAAGGAATCCATGGGATTGAAGTCAAACCCTACATTTTGGGATTTCTTACTTTGAAATTGGGGGGTTTGAAGGGGCTCCATGGGTGAAGGATACCCATGGATGAAGAGCTATCATACCTTGCTGACGAATTCCCATGAAATTGAGTAGAAAATATGGATCCTTCAACCCTAGCTTCACCTTTCTTCTTCTTCTTCTTCTTCTTCTTCCTTGGAGTTCTAGAGAGAAGATTTTGGAAAGGGTTTTGTTTTGATTTGGGGATTTAGAAATTATGATTTAGATGAGTTAGTTTAGGTGTATAAAATACTTATATAGTTAGTTTATTTTAGTGCAAAATGACACCACTTAGTAGTTAATTAAAAAGAAAAATTCCAAAACACCCCTAAGTCTAACTGCGGAAAGGTAGTTCCCAGGCCCCATCCACGCCCACTACTGACAGACCGTTGGAGGACTTCTGGGACTTGTTTCCAATGTCCTCAACTAATGGCCATGACCCATGAGGTGTGGGTCCACCTTCTGGTTGTAGTTCCCCCTCTTGGGTGGACTATTAAAACAAAAAATTTTACCTTTTGAAGGGTCCTCCTCAAGGACCCATTGTTGGTCCTTAGGGGGTTGTACCTTGACGTATTAACCTAAAAACATATATATAGAGTAGCGGGAGTTATTTATGACTCTAACCCTTATGTTAGGCCCAAGTTTAATCTACTAGTTTCCAGAATGTTACATTACCTCCCCCTAGGAACATTCATCCTCGAATGACGATCTTGACACCTTAAGGAATTAAAGACTCAAGACTAGCAGCCCATCATGCAGGAAACATCAAAATAATGCACAATTAAAAGGAGGAAACATCATATCCATCTCAAAACATAGTAAATACAATACAGGGAAGTACATACTACATCTAAAAACCCAAAATGCATGAAACTCAATATTTTTCATATCCATAGGAGGAAATACCTTCTCCAACTAAAGTAATGTTCAACACAACATCATGGATCAAATTATGAAATTACTCTCAAAATCATACTAAAGCATGTTCATTAACACATATCATGAAGTCAAATAGGCAACTCATACTAAATTCACAACAACATAAGGAACATAATTCATGAAAAAATCATTTTTTTCTTACTAAACATGAATTTAATCAAGAACATGCATAACATAAGGAAATCATGGAAAATCTCAAATAACACACATGACCTCCAAAACACTAAAATTCAAGAGGAGCTAGTTACCTCAAACTTGAATAGGAGTAGAAGGAAAAAGATGAGGGTATCGGGACTTCATATCGGCCTCGGCCTCCCAAGTATCACCCTCAACTAGGTGATTCCTCCATAAAACCTTTACGGAAGCTATTTCCTTTTTTCTCAATCTCTTGACTTGCCGGTATAGAATCTCTATCGGTCCTCTTCATAGGAAAGTCTTTCATACATTCCAACATAGTTTTTAAGAATAGAAACATGAAATACCCGATGAACCGGAGCCAACACATTTCGTAAATATAACTCATAGGAAACTTTTCCCAACACGTTTCAAAATTTGATATGGGACCACATATTGAGGACTAAGTTTCCCTTTCTTGCCAAATCTCATCACACCCTTCATGGGTGAGATATTCAAATAGACCCAATCATTAAGTTCAAATTCTAGATCTCTTGTTCTAACATTGTTTTAGGACTTTTGTCTACTTTGAGCCGTTTTCAACCTCTCTCTAATGAGTCAAACTTTCTCAATAGCCTCAAAAACTGATTCGGGACCATTAAGAGCAATATCACCTACCTCAAACCAACCAACTGAAGATCTACACCTCCTACCATACAAGTCTTCAAATGGAGCCATATAGATACTTGAGTGGTGACTATTATTGTAGGCGAACTCTATTAATGGCAAGTGGTCATCCCAACTACCCTTGAAGTCTATGACACATGCGGTCAACATATCCTTTAATGTTTGGATGGTACGTTCCGCTTGCCCATCGATTTGGGCATGAAAACCGTGCTAAGCTTAACTTTAGTACCAAGCTCCTTTTTGAAAGACTTCCAAAAGTGTGAAGTAAATTGAGTACCCCGATACGAAATAATGGATAAAGGAACACCATGTAACTTCACTGTCTCTCTTATGTACAATTTAGCATAGTCTTCCGCCGAGAAAGAAACTTTGATGGGAATGAAGTGGGCCGAATTTGTCATCCTATCACTAATGACCCAAATAGAATCATTTTACCTTCGTGTTCGAGGCAAACCATCAATAAAATCCATGATAACATCTTCCCACTTCCAAGTAGGAATGGGAATATTTTGTGACAAGCCCCCCGACCTTTGGTGCTCAACCTTAACTTATTGACAATTAGGACATTTGGCTACAAATCTGGCAATATCTTTCTTCATTCTGTTCCACCAATAGACTTCCCGTAGATCACAGTACATCTTGGTGGCTCCCGGATGAATAGATTATCGAGAACTATGAGATTCCTTGAAAATTGCTCCCTCAAGCCATAAACATCTGAAACACATAATCGACCTTGGTACCTAAGTACCCCATCTCCCCCTTCGGAGAAAGTCTCAACGGACTTCTTGAGTACCGATTCTTTTAAATCAACTAATGTAGGATAAATGTCTTCTTTAGACTTCACATCCCCCATAAAGGACATTTTAGAGCCATTATGAACCATGAAACCACCATTGGTGGAATCAACTGGTTGGACACCTAGTCGGGACAATCTATGCACCTCACGAACCAATTCTTTCTTTTTGTCTTCTTCATGAGCCACACAACCCATGGACAATCTACTAAGAGCATCCACAACTACGTTAGCTTTGTCGGGGTTGTAAAGGACGCTTATGTCTAATCCTTTTAAAGCTCCAACCACCTTATTTGTCAGATATTCAAGTACTTATGACCTAACACATATTGAAGAATCTTGTGATCGGTGAAAACATCCACATGGACCCATACAAGTAATGTCTCCATATTTTCAAGGCAAATACTACCGCCGCTAACTCAAGATCATGGGTCGGATAATTCTTCTCATGGACTTTGAGTTGCCTTGAAGCATAGGCAATAACTTTACCGTTCTGCATGAGGATACATCCCAACACTTGTCTAGAGGCGTCACAATATACAATAAAACCATCTGTACCCTCTGATTGGTCAACATCGGAGTGGAAGTAAGTCTATCTTTCAACTCTTAGAAGCTTTTATCACAAGCCTCCGACCACTCAAACTTAGCCTTCTTTTGAGTCAAAGTCGTCAACAGAGAAGCAATGGAGGAAAAACCCTCAAGAAACCTCCTATAGTAACCTGCCAAACCCAAAAAGCTTCTAATGTCAGAAGGAGTTAGAGTTCTAGGCCAACTCTTAACCGCATCCATCTTTTTAGGATCTACCTCAATACCCTTGCTTGACACAATGTGACCAAGGAAAGCTACAGACCTCAACCAAAACTCACATTTGCTAAACTTTGTGAAAAGTTGATGGTTCTTAAGGACATGCGAAACCATTCTAAAATTATCAACATGCTCATTCTCACTCCTTGAATAGATCAAAATATCATTGATAAACACTATCACAAACATGTCAAGATATTGTCGGAACATTCTATTCATCAAGTCCATAAATGCCGCCGGGGCATTTGTCAACCCAAATGACATAACCACAAATTCATAGTGACCATATCGGTCCCTAAAGGACGTCTTGGGAATATCAAACCCTCTCACCCTTAATTGGTGATAACCTGGACGAAGGTCAATTTTGGAGAAATAGCTAGCCCCTTAAAGTTGGTCAAACAAATTATAAATTCTCTGAAGGGGATATTTATTTTTAATGGTCACTTTGTTCAATTGAAGATAATCAATGCACATCCTAAGAGACCCATCTTTCTTTCTAACAAACAACACCAGAGCACCCCATGGACAGATACTCAGTCGAATAAAACCCGTATCTAGCAAATCCTTTAATTGCTATTCAACTCTTTCAACTCAGCCAGAGCGATTCTATAAGGAGGAATAGAGATAGGTTGCATATCTGGTAAAAGATCAATACCAAAATATATTTCCCGCTTGGGAGAAATACCAGGCAAATCATCAGGTAAAACATCCAAAAACTGACTCACTACCGGAATCGACTCTAAAGAAAGGGTTTCAGACTCAACAACCATCACCCTAACAAGATGGTGAACACAACCTTTTGAGATCATCTTCCTAGCTTTAAGGAAAGAAACAAATTGACCACAAAGGATAGAATACCCCCCTTTCCATTCTAAGATAGACTCATTGGGAAATTGGGATTTGAGAACCCGAGTCCTACAATCGATAAAGGCATAACATGTATGCAACAAATCCATACCCAATATCATATCAAAGTATAACATGTCTAACTCCACCAAATCCACCAAAGTGACTTTATGGGACAAGGAAATGAGACCACTTCTATAAACTTTCTTATAAACCACCGAGTCACCAATAGGGGTAGAGACCTAAAAAGGCTCTACTAACACTTCGGGGAGTATTTCAAACTTCATGGCCACGAAAGGTGTCACAAAGGACAGAGTGGCATCAGGATCTAACAAAGCATATACATTAATAGAAAAGACTTTTAAAAGATGATGAGTCCAAGATTTGGACTCATTTAGGGCTTTATTTATATAAATTTAGTGTCCTTAAATACTTATTTTGGGCCAATAACTGATGATTAATCCTTTATTTTCAGGAATATGGATTGAGGAACTAAGCAAGGACACTAATAGGCAAAAAAGAACAAAACATGCTAAAGAAATCAAGATAGGCGAGCTTGAAGATCACCAAGAGCACTCAGAGTGTCGCCGAGTGGCTCATCAGACCACCTAAAGTTCCAATGTGCCAAGCCCTGAAGGGAAGAACCAAGTTGGCGATGAAAATGAGTAGTCGGTGGATCGCCGAGTGATTCCGCGAAGACAAGATGATCGCCCAAAGTTACAGACCTTAAGGATTTTGAATGCCAAGGCAGAAGGGCGATGGAAGAGACCAAATGGCGGCTCGTCGACTGGTTCGGTGAGCCCGGTTTACTTCCCTGAATGAGCTTTCGTAGCTTATTTTCATGACTATAAATACATTTTGAACATTTAGTTTAGGATCTTTTATCAAACAATTTGGAGAATATTTTATTTTTAAGTTTTGAGCATTTGTAGATAGTTTTTCTCTAGTTTTTCCTTAGCTTTGAAGGATCGAAGAAATTTACTCTGTAGAATTTCGAAGTGGGTCTTTGAAAATCTTCAAATTGGAGCATTTGAAGGACGAAATCACTCTTACCCAGTTAATAGATGATCAATTTGGTAACGGTCTTTACCTTTTTATAATGTCTAGCTAAAACCCCAATTCTTGGTGTGTAATTATGAGATTATGGGCTGATTTAGTTTATAGGTATTGCTAAGTGTTAGTTTAAATACTATTTAAAAGTTAGTTTAAGAATTAATTAAGGTTTAATTTAAGAAATGTAGTTGCAAATGCAGTTTTATGTTTGTGTTCTTTGCTTGATCGAGAGAGAGGTTTTAGAACTAAAATTATTGATTGATGGTTTGTGGGTATTGGGTTGACCTGGATTAAGCTCGAGAGAATGAATCCTAAAATCAATCCCACACATTCACCCCGAGAGAGTGAATGGATTAAGGTGTGGGGTGCTCTTGTTTTTCATGCTTGTTGATATTCGAGAGAAATCACTTGATTCGGGGTAAATTGTTCCAGAGAAAATTTACCTCCCCTATAGCATAGCTTACTTTCTACTACCTACCTATTTACTGATAGTTGCAATTACCCATATGTCTATTTTAGCCTATAATCGATCACATCCCAAGAATTCGTCTCATTATTGTTAATTCGTATTGTTGTTACTGTTGTTTGTAGTTGATAATCAAAACCAAAATCCCCCATTTGGCATTCGTGTCACCCCTTAATTTGAATGTTGTCTTTATTTGATAATTTTTATTCCTATGACTGATTTGACCATGTTCATACTTCCCAATTAAATCTGAAACACATACCGCTCCCTGTGGGATGCAACCCCAACTCTTTTAGTTGGGTTTACTACTACCCACATTTCATAGAACTCCTCAAGAAACTATAATGCACATCTCACATGATGGGAATAAGCGTTTAATCTACATAGACCATGAGAGCTAGATGATGGAATCTGATGTACTATCCCATATTGTAAGTGTTGGTCTACTTTTCTAAGGTAAACCGATATTCAGCTTAAATGGATCCACTAGCTATCCTATGTGGGAACATAGTTATGGGACAAAGCGGTTGCTACAAGATACTCCCAATTAAATCTGAAACACATACCGCTCCCTGTGGGATGCAACCCCAACTCTTTTAGTTGGGTTTACTACTACCCACATTTCATAGAACTCCTCAAGAAACTATAATGCACATCTCACATGATGGGAATAAGCGTTTAATCTACATAGACCATGAGAGCTAGATGATGGAATCTGATGTACTATCCCATATTGTAAGTGTTGGTCTACTTTTCTAAGGTAAACCGATATTCAGCTTAAATGGATCCACTAGCTATCCTATGTGGGAACATAGTTATGGGACAAAGCGGTTGCTACAAGATACTCCACCTCAACTCATGGATGAGCATCCACCCCAAGAGATTGCTACTAGATACCCCGCCTTAACTCATTGATGAGTATCCATCTCATTCAATATCCTCTCGGTGCTTAGCCTACATTCCCATAGAGTAGTTAACATTCATTACTTTATTCATTATTATGGGATAAGAGATTGTTACTCGATACCCCACCTCAACTCACGGATGAGCACCCATCTCAAGAGATTGATACTAGATATTCCGCCTCAACTCACGGATGAGCATCCATCCCATCCCAACATTCATTAGATAGCTCATAGATTCAAAGATGAGAAAAGCTTTACAACTGAGAATCCCATTATCATTCATTAGTGTAAGATCGAGAATATCCTTTCTATCAACGCGTCATTATCATTCATTAGAGTACAATTGAGAATAGCCATTAAATAAGTGCTTCATCATTAACATTGTCATTGAATTTCATTCATTCTTCATTCAAGTGTGTGTGTGTATGTGATAATAGCCTTTCACATAATCATCATCATTCATAAGTATTAATAGAGTGATAACATTAAATGCTAACATAATTAGCTTCTAGATATGATCATCATTCATTCATTTAGATCACACACATGCATCATATCACCTTTATACATTAACCTCCACATGTATGGTACAAGGAATATATTCATCAATTCAATACCACAATATACATAGTAAATAAACACCTCCACCTTTCAAGTGGATCAACATCTAATTCACAATTCTAATTCAACAAGTAATTGATCATAACTTGCGCTTAAAGGGTCATACTCCAAATCACCAACACACCATTAATTTACTACAATTAGGGCATGGGTAATGATATACTTCAATAATCCAAAGCAATTTAGGAAATTTGGATTCACATGCATTCATCATCAACAAACCCACTACATAAAGGTAAAATTTAGGAATTGAGAGATTTCATGGGTTCATAGAGTATTTTCATCATAAATCAACAATTTAAAAGTAATTCAATCATAATTTGTCATTAGAAACCATTTGAAAACATTTGATGAAAGAACCCGTGATATTGAGTAAAATCTAGGGTTTTTGAGAAATTTGAAAACTTTGAAATTGATTTTGAATGGACTCTAGGGGTGAAAGCTACCCCTAGATGAAGGATCACCATACCTTAATGGATGAATTCCACAAAAATCTACTCAATGAGACTTCCTCTTCAAGTCCTAAGTCTTCTCCTTCTCTTGGTCTTTTATGGAGTTCTAGAGAGAAGATATTTTGAGAGGGCGGGGTTTGATTTGGGGAATTTGAATAATCAAATCTAAAATAGTATTTTATTTTTTTAATAATCTTAAACTATCCTAATATACTTAAAATAACTGTTCAAAGACTTATTAGGACTAGGGGTGAATTTACCAATCCACCCCTACACTTGGCCGAATAATTAACATATTGCAGGCATGGTTTACGAAACCCCCATCCATGGTCCGTGGTTGGGGTCACAAACCGTACTGTCCCTCCGTCAACAAGTTCAGAGAGGTGGTTTTTGGGGCCATGAACTACGGAGGCCATCCACGGAGCGTGGATGGACCTACGAGGTGTGGACCCTTTCCGTAGGTCACCCCATTATGGCCAAACTTCATGGTTCATTGGGGTCTTGGGGATAGAGTTAAGGTCCTCCTTAAGGACCCCTAGGGTGGTCCATGGGAAGTGGTACCTCGATGTTTGACCCCTTAACTCCTCAACCATGACTCGGGACAACATCAAACAACTCACCCAAAACTAACTCAAAACGCCACTCGTCAAGCTCGAGTTCAACCTAGATACTAGATTTTGCGGTCGTTACATTATCCCCCACTTAGGAATATTCGTCCTCGAATGACACTTTAAAACACATTAAGGTGTTAACGGATCAAGACTAGCAGCCCATCAAACATACAACATCATGAACAAATGCACAAAACTAGGAGGAAACATCAACTCCACATCCATAATCTCAATCCAACACAAGAAAGTAGGAACTACTTCTACAAACTCATTCTGCATAAAAAAATTCTCATTTCTCATTACATTGGAGGCATTACCTTCTCCAACTCACATCATGCTCATCACAATATTATTAGGCAGATTATGCAATTACCCTTAAAAGTACAATTACGCATGTTCAACAAGTCAACTCATGAAGACTTTAAATAACTCATTATAGATGAATATCAACATAATGAACACAATTTTAAAAACTCATTTCTCATTTAAACAAGAATTCAACTAGAACATGCACAACATAAGGATACCATGGAAACTCAATATCATACATAACTCCAAAACATGAAACAAGCTACAAGGAACTGTTAGTCTCAAGCTTGAATAGGAATAGAAGTAAAGAGATAAGGATATCAAAACTCTCACAACCTATAAAATCAATGCCCCATACATCAAACAACTCTATAACCAATATAGGATTCATAGGAAGCTCTTGCCTCTTTAAAATCCCTCCTTCTCTTTGGTAACGATCACAAGACTTTGCGAAATCATGAGTATCTTGGTGGATGGTAGGGCAGTAGTACCTACACTGCAAAATTGTATGCGCAGTCCGAATACCACTATGATGCTCACCAACAGGTAATGAATGGCATGCTTCAAGTACACTCAACATCTTAACTTCGGGCACACAACGACGAATAATCCCATCGGCATCACTACGTACAAGTAAGGCTCATCCCAAAATAATTTCTTCACATCATGCATAAACTTCTTCCTTTGGTGGAAAGATAAGTCCGGAGGCACCAAATCTCTTGCCAAGTAATTAGCAAAGTCTGCAAACCAAGGGATCAGATCATGAGTAGCAGCCAATACCTGTTCATCTGGAAAAGTATCATTAATTTTAGCCCCATCACCAAGCTTTAGCATAGCTTCTTCCTCCAATCTCGACAAGTGATCGGCAAATTGATTTTTGGTCCCCTTTCTATCTTTTACCACAAAATCAAACTCTTGCAGCAATAACACCGATCTAATCAACCTTGGTTTTGCATCCTTCTTCGTCATCAGATACCTCAATGCAGAATGGTCAGTATGCACTATGACCTTAGTACCAAGCAAGTAGGATCAAAATTTTTCGAATGAGAAAACCACCGCAAGAAGATCTTGTTCAGTCACAGTATAATTCTTCTGGGCCACATTTAGAGCTTTGCTAGCATAGCAAATAGGATGGAGTATTTTCTCTCGCCTTTATCCCAATACTACACCAAGCGCCACTCCACTCGAATCGCACATTACCTCAAACGGTTGTCCCCAATCTATCTTTTACCACAAAATCAAACTCTTGCAGCAGCAATACCCATCTAATCAACCTCGGTTTTGCATCCTTCTTCGCCATCAGATACCTCAATGCAGAATAGTCAGTATGCACTATGACCTTAGTAACAAGCAAATAGGTCAAAAATTTTCGAATGCGAAAACCACCGCAAAAAGCTCTTGTTCAGTCATAGTGTTATTCTTCTGGGCCACATTTAGAGCTTTGCTAGCATAGCAAATAGGATGGAGTATTTTCTCTCGCCTTTATCCCAATACTACACCAAGCGCCACTCCATTTGCATCACACATTACCTCAAACGATTGTCCCCAATCTGGTGAGATAATGCTAGGTGCAGTAATCAACTTCTCCTTCAACTCTTTAAATCCTCTCAGACAAGCATCATCAAAATCAAACTTAGACTCCTTTTTGAGAAGTTTACACAATGGATGTGCAATTTTAGAGAAGTCATTGATGAACCTCCTATAAAAACCTGCATGCCCAAGGAAACTTCTAACACCTTTTACAGAGATAGGTGGTGGAAGCTTTTCTATCACCTCTACTTTTACTCAATCAACCTCAATACCTTTCTCAGAAATCCGTGACCCAAAATGATTGCTTCTTTTACCATAAAGTGGCACTTCTCCCAATTTAGCACAAGATTGCAATCTTCACACCTTTTCAGCACCTCAGCCAAATGTTCTAGACAACGATCAAAAGAGTTACCCACCACAGAGAAATCATTCATGAACACTTCAATAGTGTCCTCCACCATATCAGAGAATAATGACATCATACATCATTGGAATATCACTGGAGCATTACACAAACCAAATGGCAATCGTTTGAAGGTGAAAGTCCCATAAGAGCAAGTGAAGGTTGTCTTCTATTGGTCCTCTGGAGCTATAAAAATCTGATTGTAGCACAAATAACCATCAAGAAAACAATACCAACCCTTACCAACAAGTCTATCCAACATCTGATCCATGAATGGCATGGGGAAATGGTCCTTTTCTATCCAAGCATTTAACTTCCTGTAGTCTATGCAAACTCTCCATCCAGTCACGGGCCGCATCGGAACAAACTCGTTTCTTTCATTAGGAACCACAGTGAGCCCACCGTTCTTGGGCACACATTGAACAGGACACACCCAACTACTATCTGCAATGGGATAAATAACTCCGGCATCCAACCACTTGATGATCTCCTTTTTAACTACCTCTTGCATAGGTGGATTTAGTCTTCTCTGGTGCTCGATACTAGGCTTGTGATCTAGCATGAGTTTGATTTTGTGAGAACAAATACCAGGAGGAATCCCAATAATATCTGCAATAATCCACCCAATAGCTCGCTTGAACCTCCGTAACACAGTCAATAAGGACTCTACTTGTCTTGCATTTAAATATGTCGCAATGATGATCGGCAAAGTATTATCTCTACCCAAAAATACATACATCAGATGCGGTGGTAGAGCCTTAAGCTCTAATTTCGGTGCCTCCACAATATATGGTCTCGCGGGTGAGGACTCACGATTCTTCATGTCTAGCTCAAACTTCTTTGGTTTTGACCGATATTCGCATCTATATAGTGCATCTACCAACTCATCGTACTCTTCAATACCATCACTCTCGAAGTTCATTATAACTTCTGCTAGTGCCTCAACACCAAGTTGCTCTTCAATTTGCACTTCTGTTCCACTCTAAACTCTGTAAGTTATAGCAGATACTATTTGGAGCTCACCACTCTGCTTCATGGATCTACAAGTATTGAAAGTTGCGTCTTCATTGTTCAGTCTGAACTTCATCTGCCCCTTGTCCATATCAACCAATGCACACCCTGTGGCAAGGAATGGTCTCCCAAGGATGATGGGAACCTCAAAATCAACCTCACAGTCAGTAATCACAAAATTTGCCAAAAAAATGACAGACTCCACTTTCACTAGCACATCATGGAGTACACCAATGGGCCTCTTCACAGTTCGATCAGGCATCAGTAACCACATGGTAGTGGGCTTTAGGTCCCCTAGACCCAACTCCTTGTAAATAGACAATGGCATGAGGTTGACGCTAGCACCAAGGTCACATAATGCCTTAGCAAAGTGAAACAGCCCGATAGTAGATGGAATCGTGAAGGCACCAGGATCGTCTTTCTTTTGCACAAGAGACATTGTAGCAATAGCACTTCAATGCTGCAATCTATCATCATCTTCAAAACTTACAGACCTCTTCTTTATCACCATATCTTTCATAAATTTTGCATACCGAGGCATTTGCTCCAAAGCTTCTATCAATGGAACGTTGATGGGAAGTTGCTTCAACATAGTAATATTCTGCGATATTTACCATGTTTAGTCTTCTTCACTAACCTCTGTGGAAAACATGCTGGAGGTCTAGGTATGGGACCACTTTTTGAGATATCTCCGCTTCTTTCTCTGTCGCATTCTCGAACTCTTCTCTAACCTCTACCACATCATCTTCTTTTCTAATGTCAACATCCACCACAGACTGCATAGGTGGAGCTATCGTTTGCTTACCTCTTCGAGTAGTAACTGCCATACAATGACCGTCATTATTTGGATTCTGGATGGTGTTGGTAGGAAGAGTACCAGGTTGACGTGGGTTCACTGTAGTAGAAAACTGGTCATTTGCTGCTCTAGGTGCTTTATTGACACTGCATGGGCATCAACCTTTTGACCAATACCAGACAAGTCATTTCTCATCTCCTTCACATTCTCATCAGTTGCATCAAACCTTCTCTTCATCTTCTGCATCATATCTTCAATACGCGCCATATTGCCTACAGCTTCCCTGGTACTAGATTCCCGATTTTGAAGGGGGACATAAGGTCCAACCCGATCATTTCTGTTGCCATAATTGTTCCTGTTACAGTTGTTGTCGCGATTGCAGTTCCCATCCCGGACATATTGACCCTCTCGGTTGTAATTGCCATAGTTCCGACCTTGGTTTCCTTGACCCTGGCGCCAATTTTCCGCGTTGGATCCTTGGGATTTTGGTCGGAGACCCCCCTTCTGATCATTCAGTGCATAAGCATCCTCTTCATAGTAACCCTATTTATCTGGTGCTGGCGTTCTAGTCAAGTAATTCACACCATTTACCTTCTCTGCACCTCCACTCACATGCTTCAATACCAACCCAAACTCAGTCCTCATCTGAACCATCTCCTCACTAATCTCATCTGCAGACTGGGTGTTTGTTTTAGGAATGGCAAATGTGTTTCTCCCAGTATCTGACCTCCTAGTGCTCCATGCTTTATTGTTGCGAGAGATCTTCTCCAATTTTTCAGAAATTTGTGCATATGTGCAGTTTCCATATGAACCTCCTATAATAGTATCAAACACTGTTTTATTGTTGTCATCCTGACCTCGATAGAAATATTCCTTCAGTGACTCATCATCAATACGGTGATTTGGGACACCTCTTATGAACGCAGTGAATCTGTCCCAAGAGATACTCACAGACTCTTCAGGTAATGCTATAAAATTGTTGACCCTATCTTTGTGACTTGGTTGTCCCTACCAACTACCCTCGGCTGTTGTAACTCAATTGCATCACCTAGATTTCCTCCGATAGGATTAACTGGATCTCCTAGATTGGTCATTCTTCGCAAAGTGTTGTTCAACACTAGATCGTAAGGAATAAATGGTTCACCCTGACTCCGTGTACTTGGCATACACTACATTCAGAACCTGAGAGAGACAAAAATAAAGAGAAAAAGTAAAATTAGGAAATATTTGACTAATGTTCAATAATGTAGTTAAAATAAATCTAAAAGCCAAATATTCCCCGGCAGCAGTGCCAAAATTTGATATGCTCAAATTACATCTCCCTAAAGAAGGATAAGCGATAATTATAAAGTAAAGAACACAACTTGTAGGTTGCGGTCGATCCCACGAGGAAAATGGTTTAGACTTTACTTTAACCAACAATTATATTCAATTAGTCAAATTTCTTCAAGAAACAAGTAATAAAAGGGGGGATTTGTAAAACGAATTGTAAGAATTCAGTAAACAAAAGTTAATTATGGTTATTATCAAGATGAGAGAATTAACTAGGGTATACATGTTCCCCACAAGCTCATAATGTAGTAATCCTAGTAATAGAAATCCTTTCCTAGTATATCACATGCAAAGTGGTAAGTTATGTATCTCTAAATCCTTGGTCCGGCATCTAGAGAATTTCACCCTGCACCTTGGTCCGGCTATGTCTGTATAATTTACTAACCCTTACCTATACCTCATATTAGCCATCATAATCGATGTTTGGCTTAGTTATTACTTTGCACCAATCAATACTAGACTATTAGATAGTATCACACTAAATCTATCAAATAATTCTTTTCTTGTTAATTACCTCATTGGTCTGGCAAGTAGTAACAAGGCGAGTTCTAACGTTGGCCACCGTTAAAAAGACTTCTGAACGAAAGAATTATCAATGCATGCAAAATACTAGTCAAGAATTGCTTATTTACTATTCGTACTTTGTTAATCGCTAATGGTTCCAACAACCCCAGTTGTGGATTTAGTTACCCATATTAGCAAGAACACAATTCATAGATTTAGACGAAGAAATCATGAACTTACTAAGGAGAATAATAAACCAGAAATTCAAATTGAATTTCAAAAACAAAATCTTCAAAAATGAACTTAGGAAATCCATAATTGATAGGTTTGTAAATTAATCTCCCCAGTCACAAAGTAAAACTAGAATAATAATGTCCAACCCCAAAAATGAGGTTTACATGCCGCATTTATAGAAAACAAATCCTAAGTTAAAAGGGAAACAAATTAAGGAAAGTTTGTTCAGGTGAATTCCCTTTTTCTGCATTCCTTTCAGCTGTCTCTTTACTTCTAAGCCTGAACATCTTTCCTGCAAAATATGATAAACACATAAAAACTAATACACAAAGGCCCTAGACACACACAACTTGTAAGTGAAATGTATTAGAAATACCGTAAACTGACGGTATATCAGTGTACCCCTCAGTCGTGACAAACTTGGTAATCAGAGCACAAGGATTTGGAATGATTCTAGGATTGTCTCAAAACCACGTCTAGTAGTGTCTTGTTCATAAATGTGAATCTCGCCATATTTATGAATAGGAAGCTATTAGATGATTGGGAAATCTCACTTCTTCATTCTCTAAGTCGTTCCCTAGAGTGTAAATCTATTCGGTCTTTCTCCTAATCCGTGCCCGTTGGCTTTCAGGGTATGTCTAATACGAGGGCAAATGCTAGGCAGAATGAGGAAGATAATGTGAATCAAAAAGCTCCTCCTTAATTTCCTACAGTTCTGATTGATCCTTCAGCTATGTGGAATGTGGAGATAAGGTTGGCTTCGAAAATGTTGGCTCAAGTCATGACGGCGTAACTCAGTAGAGATGTCATAGCTCCGGTGAATCCTAGTGTGAATTTAGCGACTTTAAGAGTGAAGGATTTTATTAAGATAACCCTTTTATGCCTCCAAAGTGGAAGAGCATCCTAAGGGATTTATAGATGAGGTTTATTATGTCACGACCCAGGGTACCGCCTACAAGAACCCGAGAAGTCTCATACAAGCCTCTTAGCATATCATAACATAAGATAATAGAAAAGTTCAGAAAATTTAAAACATTTTCCAATAATACCAAAGTTTCATAAAACGAAGCGGTAGTCTTTAACATTGTCTCAAACCATCATATACTTGCAAAGACTTAAGAACGCAACCCAAACAAAGCTCTAAGCATAAAATAAAAGACATAAATGAAAGGTGATCAAATCCTCAATGCTATGAGGACGCATCAAATCTTCACTTTCTTGCTCTTATAAGATCCTAGCCACAAGGATGAAACTCAATGTCGTCGAACCCTACATTTGATAAGACTGTAAGCAAGATTATGCGTTAGTACAATAATGTACTAAATATGATGGCTAGCATAAATCATCAACATAAGCATAACATAGGCATAAGACATAACAACTTACTCATATACCATAATCATAAGATACATCAACATAACATAAGAGAAAAACTTCATAAGTGTCCTCAAAGCTTGCTTGTGCAATGTATGGATAAGAACCCATATATCTCACCTATGCAAGGGAACATTCACCTTCAATCAAACATATCGAGGAAGGCAACTATAGCAACAATCCAAGCTAAACATTGATGAGTCCACATTTTGGAATCATTTAGGGCTATGTTTTGATAGAGTTAGTGTCCTCAAATGCGTATTTTGTCTCAATATCTAATAAAAATCCTTAAGTTTCAGGTATTTGGAGTTTGAGGCAAAACATGTATACTTCTTCGAAAGAAGGAACAAGGCGGCTGAAAAGAACGAAGAAATAAAGGCCTGAAGATCGCCGAGCCCAGTTGGCAAGTCGCCGATAGGCCTAGAGATCACCTTTTGTTCCAGTGCGCTGAGCCTTAAAGGAAAAGGTCAAGTTGGCGATGAAATGGAGCAGTCGGCGTGTCGCTGAACAGTGTCGTGAAGCAGTACCATATCGCCCAATGACTCAAAATGCGAAGAGGCTAAAGGCTACAACATGAAGGCGATGAAATCGACCAAACAACGGATCGCCGAATGTATCAGTGATCCCGACTAACTTTGCCGAAGGGTCCTTCACAGCACATTTTCCAACACTATAAATACTGGTTTAAATTTCAAGCTTAGTATCATATCATTATTATTCTTAGAACTTTTTACAGTTTTTTAGAGAGTTTAAGTTTTAGAGGGTTTTGGAGACTTTGTTCTAAGACCTTGAAGATTCAAAGGGTTTCAACTCCAAGAAATTGGACTTGGGTCTCAAAGATTCTTCAATCTTGACGTGTTTTTAGACTTAATCTTTCATAACAAGTTGATGGAAACTGATATTGGTATAAACTTTTATCTCTTTTACATGTCTAGCTAAAACCCCAATTCTTGGGGTGTGATTTTATGAATATGGGTTAGATTATCTGTTACGTCTTGCTTGTTGATGGTTTATTTGTTGTTTAAATGTGATTTCATTTAGTAGTTGTGTATGAACTTAATGGAGTTATAGTTGCAAATACGATTTCATCTTAGTGTTTTTGGCTTGCTCGAGAGAGAGATCGTAAAACTAAGACTACTAAATTGATAGCCGATGGTATTGGGTTGATATGGGTTCAGCTCGAGAGAGTGAATCCTAGTCATTCTCCCACACATTCAGCTCGAGAGAGTGAATGGGCTAAGGCGGAGGCTGTGCTTAAAGTGACAACTCGGTGTTCGAGAGAAACCGAGTCGATTTGGGGTAAGTTGTCGAGAGAGAATTTTCTCCCACTATATTCTAGCCTAGTCACAAATACTCAAAAATTTACTATCAAAAGCATGTACTCAACAGTTTAGTTTACCCCGTATTCCTATCACATCCAAAGAATCCCGTCTCTCTCTCTAGTTTTCGTATATTTTCGTTGTTTGTAGTTGTTAACTAATACAAAACACCCCATTGATAATTGACGCTTGCGTCACCCCTTTAGATTTAGTATGTTTATATTTGATAATGTCTATAGATATGACTAATTAGAACTACATTTTATTTTTCTATTAATTCTCAAAACCACTCCCATGGAACTCGACCCCAACCCTTGGTTGGGTTACTTTACTATTGTACGATCGTAGACACTCAAATTGGAAGTTGTGTCTTTATTAGGCAAACATCAAGCATACATCTTACAAGTAAACCTCATATCAAAACATACTTACTATACTTCCTTGGATTAATCTAGTTTCATGCTTGGTATTGTCTTACCATGTCAAGATATTCATGAAGGGATCATATATAACTACTTCTAGCTATAAGAGTTCATACATTCTTTGATTCATTATAGGTGAACAAGCCTTTCAACCTAGAATCATTATAATTTCTATGTGAGAAACCCTTTCACATTATACATACGTACATACATAGGGTAGATCATGTGGGTGAGTCTTTGTTCAGTCCAAGAATTGTACTCATTTAGGGCTATATTTTTATAGAAATTGTGTCCTCAAATACTTATTTTATCTCAATATCTGATGAAAACCATTAAGTTTCAGGTATTTGATGTTTGAAGGAAAGCATGGACACTACGTTGCAAAAAGGAACGAAAAAAACGAAGAAATGAAGGCCTGAGGATCGCTGAGTCCACTTGGCGAGTCGCTGAAGGGTCTTACTTCACCTTTTGTTCCAATGTGCTGAGCCCTGAAGGAAAGGATCAAGTCAATGGAAAAAGGGAGAAGTTGGTGCATCGCCGAGAAGTTCTGTGAAACAGTACCATGTCGCCCAATGACCCAGACCATGACGATGCTAAAGGCTGGTGTAAGACGGCGATGAACTACACCAAAGGTCAAATCGCCGAGTTGATCGACGATTGCGTCTAACGACGCTGAATGATCCGCTGCAGCACAAATCGGTAAAAACTATAAATACTAGTTAGAGTAGTAGTTTTAAGAGTGGAACAATTATTATAATTTTCTCTTTAGAGTCAAACAATTGTGATAGTTTTCATATACAACAATACTTTTTGATATTTTTGCTCTAAGTTTGAGAGGGTTTTGAAGACTTGAAGAAGAAGAGGGTTTCATCTCCAAGGATTTGGACTTGGGTCTCTTGGATTATTCATTCTTGGCCTGTACCAAGATTTAAATCTTCATACCCATTTGAATGCAAGCTCATTTAGGTATAAATTTCTATCTCTTGATGTGTGGCTAAAACCCCCAATTCTTGGGGTGTGATTTAGCGAATATGGGTTAAGATAATTGTTGGGTCTTGCCTGCTGATAGTCTATTCATAGTTTAAATGTTGATTTCCTTTAGTGGTTGTGGATGAATTTAATGAAATTGTAGTTGGAAATACAAGTTTATTTATGTGTTTTTGGCTTGCTCGAGAGAGAGGTTGTAAAAACTAAAACCACTAAATTGATGGCAAGTGTGAGTGGGTCGACATGAGGTTCAGCTCGAGAGAGTGAACCCTAGTCCCATGTCCACTCACTCAGCTCGAGAGAGTGAGTGGGTTAAAACGTAGGCTGGTCTTCATGCGTCAAGTGGGTGTCCAAGAGTAACGAATTTGAAATAGGGTAAGTTTCTCGAGGGAGAGCTTATTCCCCTTAAAGTTTAGCCTAGTAAAAAATTATTCTATCAATCTTCTATCGAAAGAATGTACCCAATAATCTAGCTTAAGACATATTCCTGTCACATCCCAAGGATCCCCTCTCATTGCTTAGAAATCCTTGTTTATTTTGCTGTTTTTACTTACTAGTGACAAAACCCCCCCTTGTTAATTGACACTTTTGTGTCCCCCTTTAATTAACAATGTTTTTACTCGTTAATGTATTTAGCTATGACTAGTTAGAACTAAATTTTATTTTTCTGTAAATGCTCAAAACCACTCACTTGGGATGATCCCAACCCTTGGTTAGGTTACTAAAGTATTGTACGATTGTAGACTCTTGCATCGGAAGTTGTGTCAGGATTACGCAAACATCAGTCTTCCACAAAAATCCTATCTACAATTCAAAATTCATTATATAGCCCCCAATGTCAAGCGCTACTAATTATAGTTCAACATGCATACATTAGCCCTAATCAATTCATGTCTATTCACTTAATTCTCAAAGAGATCTACAATATATTTCAACAACTCTATAAGATTACATCTAAATTCCCAATTTCCCCTTTCATGGCATAAACCCAACTATATCAAATTCACCTTATAACAATAGGTTAAGCATGAATACATGTATAATTATACTAAAACATGCCATTCTATCATAAACGAACATAAACAATCATAAACGTTCATAATCTACTCTATTGGATCATAACCCATAACATTAGAAGAAACCCTATTTTGACTTGGTGAATTCTTCTTCTAAATTGGGGAGAACATGGGTCTTCATGAATGAATAAACCATCATACCTTGATTACAAAGTCTACCAAGCTTGAATTAATGGAGACTTGACTTGAGATTCTTGAATTAGTTTCTTGAAATCTCTATGGCCAAGAATTATGATTTTCATTAGTGATTCATAATTGTATAGAGGACTTTGAGTTGGAAAGAAGGAATTCTTTGAGAATAACTTACCTTGAAGAAGAATCTTGAAAAATATTGAATGAAACTTGAAAAAGATGGAAAACATCTTGAAAAAGATTGAATAAATCTAGAATGGAGTTTTCTACTTTGATTTTTCCTTAGGGTTTTGTCTTAGGGTTTCAGAGAAAAGAGAATAATGAATTAAAAGATGGAAATAAGATTGTTTAGGGCTGTACAGGAGTTGAGAAATCCGTTTGAAGGTTTTCCTAGTGGTCTAAGGAGAATAAAAGTACCTTATTTAAAACTTTCTCGCCGCTAAAACAGAACTGTACTACGATAGTTACTAAAATGGTCATAACTTTTTACACAAATATCGGATTGACGCGAAATCGGTGGCGCTAGAAAGAGGATTCAAATACCTTTAATTGAATATTTTATGGTCCACGTATTTCTTTGTATTCTAATAGATATATTTTTTTTAAGTTGACCTAAGTAAAATCTTATGTCAAAACATAATCGGTAAGGAACCTTTCAACTCTACTTTGTGCTAGGAGTTTCTAGTGCTTTTTATTGATATCCAAAATCATTCCCACACTAAAGAATTTACCTTAACACCTAAGAAAATTAAGAGTCTTTCAGTACAACCTTATACGCAATTGAAGAATGGTTTGGGCTTAAATTAGAAATTTTCTGGGTGTTACATATAAGGTGCTTGATATTTTGTGCTTCGGTAGAAAAAGTGGAGCTAGACTCTTACCATTTGAAAGATGTTAATCAAGTATGGTATGAACAATGGAAATATGGGAGGCCTGTAGGAGATGGTCCAATAGAGTGGGAAGAGTTTAAGTTAGCATTTCTTGATAGGTTCTTTCCCCTAGAGTTGAGGGAAGCTATGTTAAAAGAGTTCATTAACTTTATGCAGGGTAGCAATGAGTGTTAAGGAGTATTCCTTCAAATTTACCCAACTATCCAAGTATGCTCCTACTATAGTGGCGGATTTTAGGGCTAAGATGAATAAGTTCATGATTGGAGTATCCGACTTGGTAGAAAAAGAATGTCGTACGACAATGCTTATCCTTGATATGGATATCTCATGTCTTGTGGTGCATGCCCAACAAATTGAGGAATTAAAGCTTATGGAGAAGGATAGGGAAGCAAAGAGGTCTAGAACCAGAGATGAAAACATCTCCAACACAAGGTCTGATGAGCAAGGACACCCTAGGGTTAGACAAAAGTTCCCTGGGTAAGGGCCCTCAAGTACTCCTAAGTTCAACCAAAAGAAGGTTTCTAACCCTAACTGTCAAGATTATAGTAGTGATATTTTGTTGCCGGGATGTACTAAGTGTGATAGAAGAAATGAGGGTGAATTCTTAGCTGGGTAAAATGTTTGTCTTGGTTTTGGTAAGTTATGCCACAAGATAAGGCATTGCCCTATAGTTGCTAGAAATGAAGGAGATAGTCGTCGTAGGTCTCAACCCTACCGTTCATCCGGTTCAATTTTTTTGGGTGCTAGTTATCCAAAGCAAATATAGGTTCTATGCTCTCTAAGCTAGAGGTGAACAAGAGTGTCCTCTGGATGTTATATCAGCATGTGTTTTGTGCCTTAGTAGATTCCAGTATTTCTTGTCTTTTGTCACTTGATAGACTTTATATGCTAGACTTTGATGTTTATTTAGTATGAATGGGCTTTATTTTTATTTTATGTTATTGACAGTAGAAACCTACTTGGGCATTTTGAGTTTGGGTAAGTTGAAAGATTTGATGAATAAGGTGTTTGGAAGATTCCATGAGATATTCAATTAGTAGGTTCCTATAGAGGGTAGTAGTATAGTACACCATAGGTTAGAATCACCATGTGTGATAGATGTGAAACTTTAGTGATAACTTAATTCGACCTTGGTTGAATTGAAATAAATGGTGCTTAGAAAGTTTGTTAAGGCTTGCTCCCAATGGGAAGATGGTGTGCTTAAATAGCGAGGTCATTATGTGTTTATGTGTTTCCATGATTTCCTTATATGATGCATGTTCATGAAAGCTTGTGATTTAAAAAATAATTAGTCTGAATGATTATTTCCTCATGTTGTGGTTCATTGAGTATGAGTTGCATAATTGACTTCATGTGATAAGTATATGAGCATGCCATAGTTTAGAGTTTACAGATTCCTCCTTGAATAAATGTTTTTTTTAGAGTAAATTGCATATGAGCTCTATGAGAGTGTGTTGAGCATGTTTTAGTTTGGAGATGGTATTTCCTCCTGAACATGAGTAAATGTCGGTTTCACGCATTTTGGGTTGTTAGATGTAGTTCTTACTCCTTTGTGTTGCATTGAGTATGTTTAGTTTGGAGATGAAGTTCCTCCTTTGTTTATGTGAATTTGGATGAGTTTAATGCATGATGGGTTGCTAGTGTAGAGTCGTGACCTGAAGAAATGCCTAGAGTGTCATTCGAGGACGAATGTTCTCAAGGTAGAGTTATTGTAACACCCCATAGTTTAGTAGGTCAACTAGAGCTTGACGTAAAGGTTAGAGTCGTAGATATAACTTCCCGTACTTAGAATGAAGGGTTTTGGGGTTTAACGTCAACGTACGACTCCCGAAGAACCAACCAAGGGTCCTCTAGGAGGACCCTAGCAAGGCTTCCAAAAACAGCGACCTACGGATGGACCCACGCCCCATGGGTGGGTCCATGCCCCGTGGAGGGTGCATCTGTGGGTTTCCAGCATGTTCAAGTCACTAAGCCACGCCCCACCAGTACGGGCCGTGGGTCAGTCCAACCCCTGTATTTGGGTGGTCGTGGATGGTGGCTTGTAGATGGTTCTATGAAATATATTAAGGTTCACTTTGGGGTTTTCCTAATAACCCAATTCTCTTCCAAAAATCCTCTCCGTAGAAACTGAAGAGAAGAAGAAGAAGAAGAAGAAGAAGAAGAAGAAAATCAAGCTAGGTGAAGTTATGATTCCATTTTTCCAAGCTTTGTAAGGCTTTATAATCAAGGTATGATAGCTTATTCATCCATGGATTGTTCCATCCTTAGAGCCCCCTAGATTCCCCCAATTGTGAAGATGAAATGCCCAATTCAAGTTAGGGTTCCTTCCAATATTGTGGGTTAAGTTGACTATGAATCCAACTGAGTGGATATTTGTTGTTTATGATTGAATTGGTAGCGAATCATGATATTATGATGAATTTACATGTTTTCCATGACTAACCCTAGTTAAATTAATGAAATTGAAGTAATGTGGATTTGTGCCTTAAAGAGGGAAATTGAAGACTTCAAGATGATCATCTAGAATTGATAATATGTATAGTAATTGTTGAATAATAGAAGCATGTAACCACGAATGGAATTAGATTAAAGTATATATGGTGGATCATGACTAGTAATGATTGAGATTGAGCTTTTCTGGTGATATATGACTAGAATTGCTTAAGAATGCAGCTTGTGACTAGAATATCTTGGGATCTAGATATTTATGATGATTGTAAGAAGTAAAAGCTTTGATAGTAGGGCTTGTAGTCATGAATGTTGACTTCTAGGGTTTTGAAGGTAAAGCTAATAAGGTGAATTATGTATGTTAAACCTGTGAGAGAAAAGTCTATATTAGGATAGAAGATTAATGGATAGATTTATGGCGGAAGGACTTTACCGACCTAATGTACCTTATGAATGATAGATTGTATGAGGTGACAAAATCACTTGAGTTATGATAGTATCTATATCTAATGTAGTAATTCTAATTGTGTTGATTTGATATGAGCCTTGACCCTTGAAAGGGTAAGATATGATATTATGCATGTTTCATGAATGCTATGTACATGCCTTATCAACACTTTGAGAGTGAAGTGTCTATGATCATGATATATTTTTGTGTTGTTGAATGGATATTCTCATATACACACTTAAGCATGAAAATTATCTAATATGAAAGGTTCTCTCACATAGAATGATTTTAGGTTGAAAGGTTTGCTCACCTATAATGAATCTAAGTCCAAGGCCTATGAAATGTGATGAGGTTGTGGTGATTCCCCTGAAGACCTTTATATCAGAAGGATGTGAGGTGATTACCGCTATTCCTAAGTTAATAGACATGAGATGATTACCCATGTCACATGATGAGGAGTGTGAGGTGACTACCCTTTTTATATGTGACTCCTAAGGCAAGGCAAATGTGATTACCATTAGCCTTTATGTTGATATGGAGGCAAATCCCTATATCTTATTTTGATGGACATGGAGGCGATTACCTATGATCCTTATTAAGTGATGTTGAGGCGAATACCTACATTACACCTTAAATTGAACAGGGAGGCGAATACCTATGATTCCTTAATATGTATTATGTCATGAATGATGAATTGTATGGGTTGTAGCTAGATCAGCCTTCCATGATATGTATGACTTGAGGTGATTCCCCTTGTAGTTTATGATGAGCTAAATATGAGATCATCGAGATGATCAATATGAATGATGAGTTAAATTGATACTTAGTATGGGTGAGATTATGGGGTCTTATCCATGTATTGAACAATTACCAAGACCCTTTTGGAAAGACTTCCAAAACTGAGAAGTGAAATAGGTACCACGATAAAAAATAATGGACAAAAGCACTCCGTGCAACTTCACCTTTTCTCGCAAGTACAACTTGGCATAGTGCTCCGTCGAATAGGAAACCTTGATAGGGATAAAATAACTTTACTTCGTCATCCGGTCTACAATAACCCAAATCGAGTCATGTTGTGGCGGGGTGAGAGTCAAACCTACAATAAAATCCATATTCAAATCTTCCCACTTCCAAGTAGGAATGCTAATGTCTGGGGACAAACCATTCGATTTCTGATGCTCAACTTTTACTTGCTCACAATTAGGACACTTAGTCACAAATTTCGCAATATCCTTCTTCATCCCATTCCAGAAATAGACTTCCTATAAATCAGGGTACATCTTGGTGGCTCCCAGGTGAATGAAATACCACAAACTACGTAATATAAGTCGCAAAACATGATAAATGGATGTGGAAGATGGTCCTTAACATGGCAAGTTGGACAACCCTTTCCGGTGTAGGATACAAAAGATTCCATGTTAATAGCTCACATAGTCTTATATGTCGGTTTAGGTTACTTCTCATAAACCAGCTATGATGTACTAAGGTTACTTCAAGAAGGATTGTGAGAAGTAACCTGAACCGACATATAAGACTATGTGAGCTATCAACATGGAATCTTGTGTATCCCACACCGGAAAGGTTTGTCCTACTTGCCATGTTAAGGACCATGGACTTGTAGCTTATGTGGATCCACTAGCTAATGTCTATCTATAAAACCTCTGTTGGCACTAGTTTTTGGGGAACGGGTAATCATCACCCTACCACATCCACTCGGTACGTAGCTTAACTTACACTGAATAGTTCGTTATCCTATTCATCTTAGCTCTTAAAGGAACATGGGTAATCGTGTCTTGTCCTTACATCATATGATATGGGTAATCTCCTTTGGCCTCAACATTAGCATTGCTTCTTACTCATTTGTTCATTTTAGCTGAGAAGACCTTTCAACCTTAAGAATGCTTATTATGTGAGAAAACCTCTCACACTCATGCTTTCATGTGTATATGATAAATCCTTTCAAAACTACTACTCCTTACTCTCTTCATTCTAATGGAATTTCAGAATGAAAAAAATCAAAAATTAAAGGAAATGATGAATGCCTTACTTATAAGTTCAGGTCAACCAAAAAAATTATGGAGGGAAGCTATCCTTTCATCAAATAGAATATTCATTAGAGTGCCTCATACTAAGACACATGTTATTCCATATGAGAATTGGGAAGGTAGAAAACCGAACTTGAAATATTTGAAAGTGTGGGGTTGTCTAACCAAAGTGACAGTTCCTATACCTAAGAGGGTCAACAATATGACCTAAGATTGTAGACTGCTACTCATTGGATATGCCACAAACAGTAAGCCATGTAGATTTTTATTTTATAAGTCTGAATATCTGGATATAAATGAATATACGATATTGGAATTCGATAGAATTGAATTCTTTGAAAATATCGATCCGTATAAAACTAAACTCGAGTTATCTAGTGGAGTGTTTAAATGAGCTCCAGAAAATTCAAAAGAGAATGTACCTAGTGAATAGAGTCAAAGGTATATAGTAAACGTCAAAGAATAATCATATAATTTTGATATGATTTTGTAACATTATGTTGTCTACGGACTCAACCTTTTCGAAAGAGGCTGCCAATAGTGAGATTTATTCAATCTTAAAAAATCATACTTGGGAGTTGGTTGATCTTGCACCAAGAAACAAACCTTGGTGTTCAAAATGGATTTTCCAAAAGCAAATGAAATATGGTAGAACTATTGGCAAATACAAAGTAAGACTTGTTGTCAAAGACTATAGACAGAAAAAAGTCTTGATTATTTTGACACATACTCGCCAATGACTAGGAATACATCAATTCGGATGTTAATTTCCCTAGCTGCAGTATATGGTCATAAAATCGATCAAATGGATGGCAAAACCGCCTTCCTGAATGGAGAGTTAGAGGAAGAGATTTATATATAACAACCTGAGGGCTTCGTAGATCCTGGTAAAGAAAATAAAGTGTGCAAACTTGTTTAGTCACTCTATGGGGTAAAACAAGCACTGAAACAATGGCATGCGAAGTTTGAAAATGGATTTAAGTTATATGAATTTAAAATGGTATTTACATTTAAAATGTTCCAAATAAAGAGGTCATTGTATACCTAGATGTGGATGACATGCTGATTATTAGCAACCATGTTGCTAATCTAAAAGCTACTAAGTGTGTGCTCACTAGTAAGTTTGATGTGAAATATCTAGGAGTTGTCGATTTGATATTTGGGATTAAGACTCTTAAAACTCCTCACGGTCTAGCATTAGCTCAATCTCACTATATTGCAACAATATTTGAAAAGTTCAAGTACTTGAATTTCGAAAGGGTGAAGACACCAATTGATGTGAACCTTGATCATTCTAATAATAAAGGTGAACGTCAATCTCAATTAGATTATGCCAGAGTATTGGGAAGTTTGATATACGGGAAGAACTGGATATGACCAGACATAGCCTGCGCTATAATTAAATTAAGTCGATACACCATTAATCCCAATCAAAATCATTGGATGGCGATTAAGAAGGTTTTGGGGTACTTACATAACACTCAAAACTATGTTTTGCATTACAACAAATATCCTGTAGATGTTGAAGGATATAGTGATGAAAATTTGATTATTCGGTCAACATAAACTAAAGTAACGAGTGGATGTGTTTTCACTATTAGTGGAGGAAAAATATCTTGGAAATCATCCAAACAAACATGTATAGCTCACTCTTCAATGGAGTCTTAATTCGTAGCATTAGAGAAGGCAGGTGAAAAAGTTCAATGGCTCCGGAATTTTATAGAAGATATTCCATTTTTCGCCAAAACTAATGGCCCCCTATATGCATACATTGCAATAGTCAAGCTGCTATAGGAAGGGCTGGAAGCATTATGTATAATTGAAATTCTCTTCACATACACAAAGAAAAAAAGTATGTTAGAAAACTACTCTCTAGTGGAATTATCACATTCGACTTTGTAAAGTCAAATGATATTGTGCCAGATCCACTTACAATTTTTTCATACATATGTTTAAACAATAGCCATTCCCCATTAATGTGGGGGATTGTGGGGTTTAATTATGGTGTGAATGGGAAATAAGAATGAATGAGAAATTGGGAAAAAAGGGGGAACCAATTTGGAGTCATTTCTCCCATATTGGTAGAAGAAAGGAAAAGGTTTGTGCTTATATCAGGAAACACTTCCTTTAGCTCTTAAAAGGTTAAGTGGAAGGTTCTCCCTCGCGCCGTCATCGTCCCTCACTCGACTTCAGCTTCGTTTTTTGCTTTTGCAAATTATGTGATTGATTGATAATTGTTAAGGCAAAATTTATTTAATCAATTACATTAATCAATTTTCTTTTTTTAAAAGTTAATTAAGAATATTTACTAATTTATTGGCAGAATTAACTTCATGTAACGAAATTATTGAAAATTTCGTGTAACTATAAAGTACCTCAGAAGAGACATGTTCCTTCTAAATAGACACTTCTTTTCCCAAAAGACACATGTTCTAAACAGAGATTTCTTGTCCGAACAAGTGCATTCACATTCTTGTATGAACAAGTGTGTTCACACTTGCTATAGTTGGCTCTAAATAGAGAGACTTCTCTAATTTATCAAAGAAAAAAAAATCTCTCTTCTGCATACATTTTCTTTACAAATAAAATTGTCGATCGACTAAGTCTATGTGTGTGCTCTTGTCGTTGATTTTTGAGTTTGCTTAAATTATTGAAGTTTGAGATGCCGCTAATTCTTTATTGCTTAATCCGTTTTATCTTAGAAGGAATTAATATACATCCTTAGATTATATTTCTTAAGGATACAAAGTCGGTTTTGTGGACTCGGATTGTTTATTTTATGTCTTTCTATTTTATCTTTTATGTTTTTGTTTTACTAACCTGAACTAAGGAGATAATAGTCATAACCAAAATTTAAGCTTGTAAATATTGACTTGTGTATGGCTTATTTATTTATTTATATTATTTCATTAATGTTGTATTTCTTTTCTACTTATTTACTTTTTTCAATTATTTAACTATATAAAATTGTCTTCTGTTGTGCACCAATCTAAGTATTCTGAGATACATTATAAGAGGATGTGATTACACTACCGAGCCATGACAAACATGAGATTCGGAAACGCTCATGTGAATAATTCTATAGCAACACATGTCTCATGATGAGAATGACCAATAGTGAGGCTGGAAAGCCCTGCTACCGATATGATGTCTCTTCCCGACAGGAGTTGTCCGCTCGTTTAAAATCTAGTCTAGACACATGTTCCACTAGATTGATAAACTTAGTAAAACAAGCCTAAAGAATTAATATCCACAATAGGATCCACTCAATCTGCATTATGCACATTTCGTTTGAATTAATGGGGCTCGACACATGGGTCAAGTCTATCTAGGATAAATACTTATTCTCGAGACAAACATGTTCATAACTATGCGCTACTTGTTGTATTATTTAGAAGACGTTGTTTTATTATTTTGGTTAAATATCTATTATTATTCCGTCAATCTCAAATATTCTAGTCCTTGCATACTTGCAACAAGATGTTTGAAATAAAAAAAAGTTTTTTCAAAGAGTTTAACACTGATTATAAAAAACTTTGAGAACTACGCACACCATATTCTCACGTTATTGAGATACCTAGGCATACCTTCACGGGTGTGGTGATATAACTATAAATATTTTTTAAAAATAAATCCTCTTTTAAAATTCAAAATAATGCTTATTCACTATTGTTAAAAAAACTTTTATCTTTATTCAAAATATAAAACAAACTTTCCTACTTTAAGTATAAAAAAAAAACAAGAAGTTTTGATCTTTATTTAGCAATTTTTTTTATCTACTTACCAAAAAAAATAGGCATTATCCTTATTAAAGGTAATGTTAAAACTTTCCGAATTCCTCATTTAAACGGCCAAATAGTAAAAAAATATTAGTCTTTGTTTATTTTTTTATCTTATTTCAGTAGGAAGTTCAAGATCAGAAATGCGATTTTTCTATATTTCTATTAGAAATTCAAGAAAATAAAATGTTTTATGTCAAATAGAAAAATCAAAGAAGCTTTGTTATTTAGTTTTTGTCAAAAAAAAATTATGCAAAGATTTTAGTTTTGTTCTCAAGCATCTTACGTATGCAATTCCAAATGGGTTTGATCAATGTTTTATCAAATCCTTTTTAAAAATAAATAAATAAAATAAAAAAATTAATGAACAATAATTAAGAAATGAATACAATTAAGTAAGTCGGGATTAAATATTACGGTTTCTTAGCTCATTCTAAAAATAAAAGAAAACATGTGTATGCATGACGTTCAACATGTGGTTATAACTCAATAATGTCTAACCCTAACAAGCTTTATCGTACAGGAAAAAAGTTAGCTTCAACGTGGTTGGTGTATGGTTAAACTAACATCTCATCCATACTATACAAGGTAAAAGGGAAAAGAGAAAACAACCCGCATACAAAGAATAGAGTTGGACAATGATGAAATCCAAAATCAGGTTGTTTCACAAGAATCAGTGCCAGTAGAGAAAGTAACCATGTTCAGAAAACAAATGGCGAAAATATAGAAACCTTGGATGAACAAATAAGTTCCACCATCTTCAATTGATCAAAATATCGACAAGTGATCCTATTTATCTACTTGGATTTTGCCTATATGCTAACACATCCAATATAATTGGAGCTTGTCGCGACCCAGGGGTACCCCGTAGATGTAATAAGGCATATAAGACCCCGAGAGGCCTTATACAAGCCAACTTAACATATCATAACATAAAGTAATAGAAATGAGCGGGAATTAAAACTTTTCAATACAATCAAAGTCTTTTATAAAAGTAAGGGAAGTCTAAGAAAATTCTCTCAAACCATCTAAAATAATATGAAATGAGTCTTGGGACGCAGCTCATACAATAGTCCAAGACATAAAAGAAAGACATAATGAAAGCAGTGATGGACCCTCCTACCTAATGAGATTTAGATTAGCAAGACCCTCCTACATAATGGGATTAGCAGGACCCTCCTACATAATGGGATTAGTAGGACCCTCCTCATAATGGGACTAGAAGTGTCACGCCCCAAGCTACCCCCGAGACGCAGACACGGGACCTAGGATCACAACTGATCCCAAACTAACCCTGCTGGCATGATTATGAGCATACTAAAGATAATAAACTGATGCGGAAGCTAAATCATAAATAACATGAAAGGATGGGGAATACCCATATACCATAACTGAGATAAAGAAAAATTGATGAGTTTAATACAAAGAAGATATTAACTCAATACTAACCTGAATCTAACTATGTCTGAAATAAGCCTCTAAACTGACTAGAAATATTGGGACATGCCCAAACTAGATCTAGCAAAATTGAAACTAAAGAGTAAAAGCGATAAAGATAAACATGTCACTAGTCCTCGAAGAATGAGGACTCACCACTGATGTTGCTGAACTGGAGACCGGGAATCGATCTAATCGTGATCTAGATACTGGGAACCTGAACCTACATTACGAAAAGATGTAGCGCACGTATGCGTCAGTACTTGAAAGGTACTGAGCATGCAGGATAGAGTAAAGCTGAAATAACATATAACTGAACAAAGCAATAAAGCAATGAAATAATCTGAACATGATATAAATACTGAATACTGAGCTAACTCAATGCAATGACCAAATTATAAAATGCTGAGACTGAATACTGGTTGTACAGAAATATGGTCAATGCAATAGAGTCTGACTGAACTTTGGGAGCTACTAATAATCGACATAAAACCACAGAGCTAAATGTGGAGTCCGATGTATACGCCCCAGCGAGAGGACCCAATATACCCGGCCAAAGTTATAGAGGCATGACTGGCGTGATCACTAAACTGATGTTGCCCACAGAGGGAACTTACACCTACGTGGCTCGTAGTTCTGGGACTATATGAGTACGCTGAACCCTAGTCTAACTCGGTCTTATGCTATTCCAATAGATTAAGTGGTTAACACATTATGACTGAGTTTCTGTAAATACTAAGATGAATTAAGTAGTTAACTGGTTATGACTGAATTTCTGTAAATACTGGATAGCTCGAAACTTAACATGCAATCTGAGAATGCAACAATTAATCTGATAATGATGCATTCATAAACTGAGGCATGTATAACTGAATATATTATGACTGAAATACTTAATAACTCAAAATACTGACATGTAGATTCTCATACTTGAAAACTCCTTTTTAGAAAACAATTCAACATCATATTATACTCTGATCATTGATGACATGGGAAGTCATGCTGCATAAACATTGATGGTATATCTAGATACCATACTATTCATACATTGATGACCTGCTCAATTGTCATACTAATCATGTTTCAGAAGCTCTTTCTCAGAACTCATCTTAACTTTCTCAAAAACTAAGTTTAAAACTCAAATGTTGTCTTAAAGAAAAGCTTTTCAATATTTATAACTCAAAATAGGGTTTATGCTGAAATATATTGATAATGTGGCATAAAACTGGAGAATGTATATCTGAATGACTGAAATATCTGACCTAGCATGTGTAATTCAAGAACTAAGGAAATACATAGCTAGGGTTCTGAAATTTATGTAAGAAACTGAGCAATAACATGATAATCTAATTTGGAGCATTTAAATAACTAATTCATGATGATCTATTGTAATTCTAGAAACCCTAGGTCTGTTCATAATAAGGGGATCAAGAATCTGACTGAATTTTTGGGACCTAATGGGCGAAAGGAACCCACTAGTGAAATCCCACATACCTGGTGACAAATTCCACAGCCAAATCTTTCGATTTTGGGGCTGGAACTGATGGAACCTTGTTGCGTTCTTTAACTAGGGTTCTTGACCTTTTTCTCCTCTCTTGATTATAATTTTCTACGATTTTGATTAATGAATTGACTTGGATAATTTCTAGTTATGTTTCTAGGTTTAAACTGATTAAAACCTCATGATTTAGGGTTTAAACGATGTATCGTAAGGGTTAAACGAAATAGGAAAAGACCAAAAGACCCCTAACTTAACTACTGTTGGAGTGACTGACGGATGGGACTGACGGGCCGTCATTCAACGGATGGGACTGACGGGCATAAGTTTTTACTCGGAGGTCCAAATTTAGCAAACTCAGTGGCGTTGGAAAGAAGATTTAATTATCTATCTTACCATAGTTCATGGGATACACAATTCGTTTTGTGCTAAGAGTTATCACCATCTGAAGTTGAACTACCAATAATTTTCATCTAACTGGCTGCTACCCTCACCTACGGTCAGACCTACGGACCGTGCATCGAATGACGGTCCATGCTGGTCAACCGTCAGTAGGGACTGAAGCTGGGCTTTAGGGGCATTGATCCACGAACACGAACCACGGTTCGTGACCTGACCTACGGACCGTATGTCTAGCCGTGGGTCAACACATGGCCGAATTTCTGGCTGAGTTCTGGGGGAGTTTGTTGACACAAACCACGGATGGTGCCCGTGAGTGCCACCTGAAATACCAAAAATCTGCAATCTGGTCTATTTTCGGATACGGGGTGTTACAAGTAGGACCCTCTTGGACAATAGGACTAGCAGGAACCTCCTACATAATGAGATTTAGATTAGCAGGACCCTTTTCATAATGGGATTAGAAGGACCCTCCTACATAATCAAATTTAGTTGCAGGACCCTCATGAACAATGAGATTAACAGGACCCTCCTACATAATGGGATTAGCAGGACCCTCCTACACAATGGGATTTAGTTATTTTTTCCTAGGATAAACACTTTCTAGTTTGAGACTTTTATTTTTCTCCTAGGATAAACACTTCCTAGTCTGAGATCGTTATTTTTTATTTATTTCCTAGGATAAACACTTCCTGGTCTGAGACTTTATTTTTTTATTTTTCTCTTAGGATAAACACTTCCTACTCTGAGTTTATTTATTTTAATTTTTTAATTCACATTTGTTAATAACTCACACAATTTTCCAGTGTAAACTAGGGAAAACATTTTGTTTATTTTTTTTGTTTTTTTTGTGATGGTTTTCAGGTTTTTTCAAGCAAAACATGAACTTAAAATTCAAGAACAAACATTCAACTCTTTTCAGAATTATCAATCCCCATGATAGATAGAATCGGCTTCTTAAATGCATGTAGCAACCTGACCTTCTGACACGCACTTCTATTCAACTAATGATCAACAAAACAAGCAGGCATTCAAGAATAATTTTAAACTGTCATTTTGAAGAGTTCCAAAAAAAAATTAAGTCATGCTAAAAAGGGACATTTCCATGAGTATGCAATGATCAAGCTAAAACATAAATCTTGAGAGTTAGAAAACATAAGTCATAAAACATGATAAATACAAATAGATATCATCTTAAAACATATGTAAGATACTTCCTGAAGTAACCTTTGTTTATCATATCCTGTTTGTGGAAAGTAGACTAAACCGACATGTAAACCATGTGAGCTATCAACATGGAATCCGGTGTCTACCCCACACTAAAAAGGGGTTGTCGTACTTGCAAATTTAAGGACCATGGACTTCTACCTTATGTGTCTCCACTAGGTATTGTCTATCTAGACCGCTTATGTTGGCACATAGTTTGTGGGACACAGGTAATAACAACTTGTCCACTTGGTACTAAGCTTAACTTCCACAAAATAGTTCTTAATCCTATTCATCTTAGCTCCTAAAGGAACATGGGTAATCATCTCTTGTTCTTACATCATGTGACATGGGTAATTGCCTCTTGTCTTTCAATAGAGATCATGATTTATCACCTCTTTCCTAGACATGAGAATAGATCCTTAATTATTGGTTCATTTTATGTGAGAAGACCTTTCAACCCTAAGAACCCTTATAATGTGAGAAAACCTTTCACAATCATGCTTTCATGTGTATATGAGAAATCCTTCAACAACACACCAACAATTACATCATTGATAGTTCACTCTGAAAGCATCCTTAAAATATTGACATCAATTTCATGAGAACATGCTTAATTTCATAATCTCTTCTTTCGTAATTCAAAACCCACATCGCATCATCATAAATTAGAAAATATGGGTATTGCATACGTTCATGGGGGATCATCATAAAAACATGAGATTAACTCAATTCATGTATAAAAGATCATATTTCAATCATATAAATCAATAATGAAGAGAACCCATAACATAGAATAAAAACCATAACTCAAATGGGGATTTCTAACTTTAAAATTAGAGAAATTAGGAACTCTATGGAGGAAAGAGATCGATAGATGAAAACTATCATACCTCAATGCCAATTGCCTAACATCAGTGGGGGAATTTAAGACTTCACTTACAAACCCTAGCTTTCTTCTTCAACTTCTAGAGAGAGAAATATTTTAGACGAAGACTTGCTCTTCTTTTGTGATCTTCAGAGAATGATTTAAAATGGGGAATTTTGGGGTTAAAAACACTTATATTAGGGTTTTGGTGAAGGGTAAAACGACATAGTATTAGGATAGAATAATTAGAAAAAGACCCAAAAGCCCTTAACAAAATAACTGCCGACCCAGTCGACAGTTGCGACCTACGTTCCGTGGTCCCACCAACCGACCATCCTGGTTTAATGTTCATTGGTTATGAAACTAGACATCTTTTTTTAAAAAACCAAATCATGGACCACGCCACCATTGACGGGCCGCTGTGCCACCTACGGGTCATGGATGGTGTCGTCAGTTTTGACACCAGATTTGAGGAAATTGAATTTTTTTGTCTCGTTGAATCTAAGGTGTTAAAGACCCATTTGGGCCTCAAGATGTTTTATAGAAACCGAATGACAGGTTATTGATTGATTCAAAGAGTAGAAATAAATCTTAATCTCATTGAGAACATTATCCGATCTATCTACCTTATTTAGGATGCAAGCGAGCATATCCTCATTCCAAAAGCTTTCGGGGTTGGCATTTGGTTCCTTAGGTTTTGGAAGGTCATGAGGAGACACATAACGTTCACTATCACCATCCCGTTATCTCTAATTTGCACCTCTATCACGCCAAACTCATTCCCTATCTCGCAAACTACCATCACGACCTTGGATAGCTCTGATTAGAACCCCCTGCTTGGTTTGACAAGAATTGTACCTCTTTCATTATACATGACGTCAAATTGTGCATCTTTATGGCCATGTTTTCAGGACACTCCTAGTTCTTTTTCAATTGTTCTTTGGTCAACCCAACATTGATAGGAAATACATGATCCTCCCTTATATGCAATGCCCGATTAATCTTGTTCATCTAATCAAGAAAAGTCGACGCCACAACCAATTGTTGTCTCATGATTCCACCTAGAATAAGTTGATCAGCGACATCCTTTGTCATGACCCAGGGGTACCCCCTAGATGTAACATGGCGTAGAGAAACTTGAAGGACTCCATACAAGCTTCTTAGCTCTCATAACATAATAAATTGTAAAATAAGAGTGAATAAATAGTCCAAGTCCAAAACATTTTATAAAATATGGGGCTTCCCAGTCGAGAAGAAAAAAAATTTCTCTTAGAGAGGCGTTTTCAATTAAAGGTCATCGCCTTGGACTTAATTGGAAAGGTAGGTGTTCGGCATGTCCCTTGCTTGCAAACTTCTTTAGTAGGGAGGAGGTGCCATTCCTCACGTTTACCGTTGTCTCCAGACTTCTCTCTTTCAACACTTGTATACTTTCTAAAGAGTCAGGCATGCCCATGTCCCTGTCTCCAAGTGTGTGATCCACCGATTCACTGAGTTACTTTTTCTTACCACTGCGCTGGAGTCCCAATCTCTTAAAGGGTTGGTGTGGTAGACTTTCCCCTTGTTTGCCGATTGAAGAAAGCCTTATATGGCTTCAAACAAGCGAGAAAGGCCCTTTCTATATAATTAGTCAAGCACGCTAGCTGCAATAAAAAAACAGCGCTAACGAGCAAGAAAGAGGTTGCGCTGAGGCGCAACGGCGTTCGCACAACAGCTGCGCCCTTGCTTCTTGTTTTCGAGCCGGAGCTTGCCTGGTAGTGAAGTGGTCCGTGAAGGTTAAATAAGACTTGTATAGTCAGAGTCTTCCCTGCGTGCCTAAAATCCACTCCTTCTAGTCGAGTACCTTGCGGCGCCTTTAACGATGAGAGAAGGCGATACCGAAGAGAATAACTCAAGGGCACTGGCTACTCCATCAACTCAATTTCGTTGCGTAAGTGAGGATGCCAGTCAGCATAGTCTGAACTTGAAATATTTTGTAGGCTCATCTCGTCGATTGGCATTCCGATCCTGGTCATTCATAGGTAGTCGGCGCTTTTACTCATAGGCTATCGCCCATTCCTGATAGCTGCAGCTCTGCCCGTTTCCTATTCCATTGAAGAATGAATGGGAATTGATCTGACAACAGCTGGGCAAAATCCATCTCTTTCCATCTCTAGACTTACCTAAAGATGGTCTGTCTGTGCGCAAGGAAGGTCTTTTTCCTTTCTCCTTCCATTGCTTGATTAGGTTCTCTTTGCAAGGAAGGGAAGGCATCCGTGCAGGTAGAAAAGGGTGGAGGTCAAGATATGGGAACAAGGCGACTCCAGGTATAGCTCTTAATGGGCATGTAGTCGTAGGTAGGAACTCTTCTTTTTATCTTATTCTTTGGTCAGGCTAGCAATCGCAATCGCTTCAAGCAACCTATTTCATACCCTTTTCGTCGTACTTCCTCTTCTCCTTCTCTTCTTTCTCTCCCTGCCGAGCTTGTTGGAGTGCCATTGCCAAGATCTAGTGTAATTCCCTTTCCCCTGGAGCCAGTTCCACTAGCGCTAGTATCAATAGAAAGATCTCACTTCTATTTACTCATACGCCTCTTTCTTATCGAAGACTCTAGAATCTTGGTTTTCGTTTTCCTTGTGATGGACCTGGAAGAGGGGGTATATGTCAAGTATTGGCCTGGGATCATGTCTTCTTAGGACTATTCAGGATGTACAATTCAATTTCGGTAGTAATATTCCATTTCAGTTGGAAAATGTAGTTAGATGTTTGGGGCAATGTAAGTGATCAAGGGGTAGTAACTCATATCACGGGAGGAAACTTTGCGCAGAGTTCTATTACTATAAAATAGAAGTCTAATACACTTGTCTCATCATAATCTAATACAATAGAATGAAATTGAGCCTAGACCATATATCATGTCCAAAAGAGAAATAGATGAAAGAAAGTGAAACAATAAAACTCCGTCCTCGAAGCATGAGGACTCACTAAAGCTCAGAAATCTCAAACTCAACCACTAGCCACGAAATTGATGACCCTGACTGTCGGACCCTATAACACCCCTTAGTTTAGTTGGCCAACCGTAACACTCCAAAAACTAGTAGGCTAAACTAGAGATTAAAATGAGGGTTAGAGTTGTAAACGTACCTCCTCGTACATAAAAATACAAGGCTTCGTGTTAGAATGTCAAGGTACGACCCCAAGGACAAAAAATGGGTCCTTGAGGAGAATCCTTAGACGAGTGCCTGGCAATGACCCACGGTAGGGACTCACGCCTCGTGGGTCAGCTGATAACAGCAAGGGTAAGGAGATCACAAATAGAGAATTGAATATTAGAATGCGGAAGCACAAGAAAAGAAACAACAAAAACTAACTAAAGATATGGGAGATTCGAAGGAAAGATCCACGAATTTCCAAGGATTAGATGTTCTAAGGTCTTGAAAAGATCCAAGTAACAACGTATAGATTTATGGTAGAAATCTAACGCCTTTACTTGAGAAAACGAATCAAAACGATAGATTCGGATCTTGACCGCTTTATGAGTAACTAAAGACAATAATTAGTATGTAGAAACTAATCACCTTCTAAAGAATACCAAAAAGAAACCAAAGATATCACAAGAAGAAATTACTTTATACCTTAAACTATGAAACTAGTAAAGGTTTAAAGATAAATTCTCAAAGAACAAGTCACAAAGGTTCAAAGAACTCTCTCAAATATTATTAATATCAATGTAAAGATTGTTCTTTAATGAATGAAAAGGACTCCTATATATAGGAGAAGGGGGAAAAAACGTCCAAGGAACCCTAGAAAGACAACTACAAGGAATCCTACTCTAGAAAGGAAATAAAGTAACCTAACTAGGAACAAATTTAGTACTTCTAGGAAAGCATTAAATGGTACTTAGGAGACCATAAATAGACTAAGGAAAATATTAATAACCTATATATAAATAAATAACTAAGGTAAATCCCAACTAGGAAAAGAATCTTGACAATCTTGGAAAGTTTGACTAGTCTTCTCTCAAAACTTGGGCAGAAAGCAACTCTTGTTGTGGCTGATTCTTGGACTCTTCTTGACCTTATTTGCACGAAATTGGACCTTAAAATTCCTCATCTTGGGCTTGAATTTGGGCCACCAAATAATTGTAGCATTTGGACAATTCCTCTCCCTTGGGCTTGAGCTCTTCTTCCCCAATAAGACACCTTTGGATAAGCGATTGAAGCCCATTGAGCTTATCATTGAACTCCTTGGTTTGAGATCTTGTTATGGGCCTCCTTGGGGTTTCTAAAGCTTCATCCTTGTCCTTCAATGGAGTAGAGCTTCCTTGGATGCTATCATTCCCCTCTTCTTGAAGAGAATTCGTCCTCGAATTCAAATCTGCATCAAAATGGGAAAGATCAGAAACATTAAAAGTAGCACTAACTTGGAACTCACCAGGAAGATCAAGTTTATAAGCATTGTCTCCAATCCTTTCAAGGACTTTGTATGGCCCACTTCCTCTAGGATCTAGTTTGGTCTTTCTTTTGGAAGGAAATCTTTCCTTTCTCATTTGCACCCAAACCAAGTCACCAGGTTTTAAAACAACATATTTTCTGCCCTTATTCCTTCGCAATGCAACTTCCTTATTCTTCTTTTCAGTTGCAAGCCTTATTTGTTCATGAATTTTCTTCATCATATTAGCCTTCTTCTTACCATCAAGATTAGCAAAATCATTAGTAGGCAAAGGCAATAAATCAAGGGGGGTAAGGGGGTTGAATCCATATACAACTTCAAAAGGAGTCTTACCAGTAGAAGAATGGAAGGTCCTATTATAAGCAAATTCTACAATAGGTAAGTAATCTTCCCAAGAAGTCAACTTTCCTTTCAAAACAGCCCTCAACATGTTCCCTAAAGTTCTTTTAGAAAAGATTTTGGAACCATACAGTTGGTCCAACATGTCATCAAGACGAGGGATAGGATGGCGATACTTTACCGTTATCTTGTTGATGGCTCGACAATCTACACACATCCTCCATGTTCCATCCATTTTGGGGACCAACAGGATTGGAACAGAGCATGGGCTCATACTCTCTCGAACAAATCCCTTTCCAAGCAATTCTTCAACTTGCCTTTGTAATTCTTTGGTCTCTTCAGGATTGCTCCTATAGGCAGGCCTATTAGGAAGTTGAGACCCAGGCACAAAGTCTATTTGGTGCTCAATCCCTCTCAAAGGTGGCAATCCCTTTGGGGTGTCATCAGGAAAAACATCATCAAAATTCTGCAAAAGAGAAGAAACACTATTTGGCAAAGAAGGAGTTAGTTGTTCAAAATTAATCAATACTTCTTTGTAAGTAAGTACTATTATGGGTAGTAGTATTATGGGCAGCCCCTCTCTCCTAGCATTCAAACACTCTTTGGCTTTTATATAAAGACTCTCATTTTTCGTTTCCTTAGCCTCTTTCCTCTCACCAAAACATTTTATTTTTTTACTTACACCCTCTTTTACCTCTTTACTTAGATCGTTGCCCTCT
>NW_006238938.1:2900615-2909877 GCF_000226075.1 Solanum tuberosum | reverse complement strand
TTGAAAATATTTTTTAAAAACAAACTTAAATATTTTTTTTGAGGGGGGTGGTGGTGGGGGTGGCTTGGGAGCTGGTAGGGTGGGTGGATGGGTGGAGGGTCGGAAGAGAGTAGGAAAATCATTTTCCTTAAGTTTTGAAGGAAAATCATTTTCCTTAAATTTGAGGAAAATGAATTGATTTTTCTTCCTACCAAACACACCCTTAATTTTTATGAATGATACACGGTGTGTAGTTCCCAAATTATTTCGAGTTAGTTGAATCTTGACCCAAAAATTAAGTTAATCTTTCTAAATTTGACACAATCTGGCCATTTATTACCCCTTGGTTTTGTAAAACGTAATCCAGAGCATAGAGGAGGACATAAATTTCAAACTTAAAATATATTTTCTATGAAATGAACCTCACCATCTATACAACATTTATTTCCCATTCCAAAAAGATAAAGTGTGAAACCAGTACAAATTCTTTGTCCCTTTAGTATCCATAAATACATAATTAATTCCATAGTTAAATATGTTTAATTAATTGGAGTAAGTAGCGTTGAAATTGCGTTACGTTGAAAACTAACTTTTCTGACAAAGAGAATTAAGTAGTATAAATAGGAATAATAAGAGGTAATTAGAAGATAGTATAACAATGTCTACCATCATTTACCCGGAAAACACTTCTCCTGTTGCTGATGCAGAGGCCATTAGGAAGGCTTGTCAAGGTTATTACGACTTGATACAGAAAAAGAAATTTCAATTTTGTATAGCTAAATTAAAATAATATCAAAATGTTCTTCAATCACGTGGTTCTAAATTGTTTAATATTCCTTTTGATTTCATTTAGTTGTGTAATTGATTATTTAATTGGGTTTTCTGGTTTTTAGAAATTTTTATTTACTTGATTAATCATCACATTTTCTTATTGTCAAGTGAAATTTAGGTTGGGGAACAGATGAGAAGGCAATAATTTCAATATTTGGCCATAGAAATGCAACTCAAAAGAAACTGATTAGACAAGCTTATGAGGAGTTATACAGTGAAGATCTTGTCAAGCGCCTTGAATCTGAATTATCCGGACAATTTGAGGTTTCCTTTCGGAACTAATTCTTACATATATGTTTGTACTTGATAATTTGAACTCAGGATAATGTGTACGTGATATATAATAATTAGTTGAAGTACGTTTTGTTAACACAGAAAGCAGTATACAGATGGATTCTAAATCCAAGAGATAGAGATGCAGTAATATTGCATGTTGCAATAAAAGAAAGAGCAATCCCAAATTATCGTGTGGTTGTCGAGTACTCATGCATCTATTCTCCTGAAGAGTTGTTGGCTGTGAAGCGTGCCTATCAAGCTCGCTACAAGACATCTGTCGAAGAGGACATAGCTCAGTATTCTACTGGTCATCTTCGCAAGGCATCTTTCTTTTTTAATTTCCATTTAATTAATTCAACCCACTTTTATTTTTATCGATGTTAATTTGTGTTTACTTCCTTTTGCAACATATATACAGTTTTTGGTTGGGCTAGTTGGCACATACAGGTATGTTGGTGATGAGATAAATGCAAGAGTAACCAACTCTGAGGCTGACATTCTTCACAATGCAATAAGTAACAAAGAATTCAATAATGAAGAAATTGTTAGAATCATTTGTACAAGGAGCACCACTCAACTTGTAGCAACTCTAAACCGCTACAAGGATTATTATGGCTCTTCAATCACCAAGGTACTTACATAAATTCGTCATTTGCCTATATATAATATATATATATATATATATATATATTTATGGTTTCTTACTTCTTTTTCCTTTTCAGCACTTGATAGATGATACAAATGATGAAGATTATAAAGAGTACCTACTAGCGCTGCGTACAACTATCCGATGCATTAAGGACCCCCAAAAATACTATGAAAAGGTACATAACTATTAAGTACTATCAAAAAAGAAGTTGTAATAGTCTGAAATACTATCAAATTCATCTTCAGGTAATTCGCTATGCCATTAATGAGTCTGGGACTGATGAAGAATCACTCACAAGAGTGATAGTTACGCGAGCTGAGAAGGACTTGAAGGAGATTAAAGAACTTTACTACAAGAGGAACAGTGTCACTCTTGATCATGCAATCACCAACCACACTTGTGGAAATTACAAGGCTTTCCTCCTAACTCTTTTGGGAAATGAAAATTAGTAGTAATTTTTAACAATAACTCTTGTTAGGAAACTTTCATTCTATTTTCTAAGTTTAAGGTAGGGTTTGAGTTGATCTCTCTAAAGAACAACAAAAACTTCGTCGTTGCTATTTTCTTTTCTCTTAATATTGTTTTGTTTTATCAATCAAGTCTTTTTGGATTTTAGAAATATCTTATCCATCAAGATTGGAGCTGATTTTTTTTATGAATTCTTTAACTTTAATTAGAAAATCAATTAGTACTTATTGAAGACAATTGTGTTTTCTTTGTGAAAAAGCAACCTATGAATGTTCTAACTAAGAAGATTTTGGTTACAACACAATAGCCTATTATGAAACTCAATAACAAGTAGTAACATTTACTAAACTAATATGTTCTTGATGTGCTCTTGTAATTTGTTGAATGACTTTCGATTTCTCATAACATGATGCTTAAGAGACTAAATTATATCATGTGTGTACCTGTATCACGACTCAAATTCTCTTATGTCATGTGGCAACAAATCAATCTTAAAGAAACAACGATGCCAAGATATTATAAAAAGGTAAAGTAGAACAAAACAATATAAATAATGATGTATTTTCAAGTCAAATACAACACGAAACTACACACTATAATCCCCAAGAACTGGTGTTATAAGTCATGAGCTACAACGGATGGTGAAAGATACAAAATATTTTGGAATATAATAGGAGTAAATGATTTTGAGCTACAATAATGAACTAGCTAGCTGGTATCATAAAAGCAGAATGCTGGTATGATAGCCATTGTTCCCTCCACCAACATGGCAACAGTTCAACTCACTTGCACACGAGAGTGCGACAAGTACAACACTAATGCATACAAATTAAGTAAGTATTATTGATGAATTGGTATTTTATCAATTCATTGGACTCAAATTTATGAATTATTAGTGTTACATTAATAATTACTCCCTCCGTTTCACAAAGAATGATCTCCTTTCCTTTTTAGTCAGTTTCAAAAAAATGACCTCTTTCCTTTTTTGGTAACATTTTACTTTTTGTTTTCCACGTGGCATGTTTAAGATCACAAGATTAAGGGCAATTTTGTACATTTGACATAACTTTAATTTAGGACCACAAGATTCAAAAGTCTTCTTTAATTTCTTAAACTTTGTGCCAAGTCAAACCAGATCAATCTTTTTGAAACGGAGGGAGTATATATGAATTGTTAGGTCTCATTGTAGCTATATATCCCGATATAAAATTTTGGGATAGGCTATAGCTAGTTTCTACTTATGCTAAACTAATGTAAGATTCCGGGAGAGGCTTGCTCTTATTGTGACTATCCTGATGTCAGATTCTATACCTACTTTGTGACTCCCCGATGTTAGGTTCTCGGAGAATCCTCGCTTGAGTTCCATCTCTGTTTCATAGTTGTTATTCCTTATATTTCTCATTACTCATGTTAGTTCTTGTGTGCACTCCTCGAGCTTATCAGGGTCTCGTCAGGTTATTCTCTCTATCTTGTCTCTTGTATGCACATTTTGGACTTATTCGGGTCCAGTTAGGTTATAGTTAGCTTTGTCTTACTTGGGTACTCGCTTTAGATTCTCCTTATGTGGTATATGAATTGCTTTACTCTAATTGTAACTTCCTAATTCATACCTTCAATATAGGAACATCAATATAATACAAATAAATAGTCTTGAAACAGGTTGAAATTAAAGATTAAATTGGGTTCAATTGAGGATTCTATTAGAATGAGTTGAGGTTGAATCTAATTCAAATTATCTGAAGCCCGACCTTTAAAATTGTGGACGGGTTACCTATAGTTTATCTCATTTTGACACCCTAATTGGTACTTTTACTAGTTTAATTATTAAGTACTTTCAAGAGTTGACTTTTGGATCAAAGCATGGTTGAAAAATAACCCACTTATTTTATGTTAAAATAAAATAAATTATTAGTGTGGATACCCGTATAGAGTGGAAACTATTCTACTTTTATTGTTAAATCCATTATAATAATAATTCTAGGTGTCAAAACGGCTCTAATCACTAATGAAAGATTGATAGGGCAAAGAAAGTCCCACATGGCTCACTAGAATTTAAGGCCAAACCTGTAGTTATGGCCTATCAACCATCAAAAAGCCACAACCAAAAGAATAGGAAGAATGACAAAGTCAAATTCTTCTTATAGAATAAATCAAAGAGTAACAAAGAGAGAAATCAACACTTAAAATTCAAATCGTCGAAAATGAGTGTAGTTGTTGTTGATGGTCCAATGATGGAGGAATTCGTTGATGACACCGAGGCGTTTGGCAAGTGGACGGACAAACATTTTGATATGCTAGACACAGATGGAAACGGGGAATTGTCTCGAGATGAGCTCCAAAACAGGAAAGGTAAATTCTCGTCGTGTGAATTTGAGTTGCAGAGCAAGGAAGAAATTTCAAGTTTGTATGACATCCTTATTGAAAGATTTGATATGGACAAAAGTGGAACTATTGATAGACAAGAATTCAAGGCTCTTACAAAAGAAATCATGTTGGCTAAGGCTAGAGGGATTGGCAATTCCCCTGTTTTAGTCATTCTTCAAGGGGATAGCCTTGTTATGAGGGTTGTTCAACGTTTTTCAGCAAAATAACTCATATTTATGTTCCTAATTCATATCTCATTAGTTGTTACTCTTTCCATTACAATTTGTTTGTCTTAGTTTCATGGAACATAAAGTTTAATAAAGTTATATATTTTTAAATCTATACTCTTTTTGTTTCAATTTGTTTTTCTGATTTTCACTTGACTTGGTGTTTAAGAAAATAAAAGAGAATATTGAATATCATGGTCTGAAACTAATGCGATGTGGATTATGCCAAAATGATCTTAAATGTGTTAGGATATTCTATTAACCATGCGTTTTGACGAGAGGGAGTTGCTCGGATGGTAAACACCCCTCATTTCCAACCCGAAGGTTGCGAGTTCGAGTCACCAAGGGAGCAAAGGGATGGGAGCTCCTAGGGAGGGTAAAAAAAAAACATGCGTTTTGATATAGTATTATTTATCCAATTCAATAAAGTGTTACATTAAATAGATCAATTTGTCATATATGTATACTCAATTTATATAGGAGATGATTTGGTGTATAGAGTTTAATCTTATACACAGAAGACTAAATCATCGGTTCTTATAAGTTAAAAGTTATTGTTCACAATCGTTGATGGAAATTTGGACAAACCATCAGAAAGATTGTAGCACGATACTTCTCGTGTAGCATTTTGTATGTATTGAAGGAGACCAAGTAGAGATAGATGTTTTAGACTCTGATAAAAACATATTCTCTAAACTATTAAAAGTACTTATATTCTTAATCTTGATATAACGATTATGATATGTATATATTAATTATCGTTTTGATTTATTAAAAGGTGAGATTATAAATGGATCAATATGCCTAGTAGATTGGATGATAATAATATATATTGGTGAAATAATTAGTTAGTTGATGGAATACATGTCTCAATATAGAGATTGATGATATACCTTTTTATGAGAAGCTTATAAGTTTTCATGTGTAAATCCAGCCTGTAGATGTATGAATCTGACACATGAAATAAGTTAAGTATTGATCTCAAGATAATTAATCATTGAATTAAATTCGTAAGTAATTTAATTTATTAATTAATATTAGTAATCTTAACATGGGGAATTACATAAGTGTTTAATGGAGAATTTTGAAATATAAATAGAGGAGTGCAATTACGAATTTCTAGTGAAATAATTTGTAATTTATTATGGTAAGAATAATTCAAATTAATTATTTCAAATTATTTTCATAATAGGAAGCCTCAGTAATTAATTATGTGGTCCCTACAGTGTCCATATTTAACTAGAACTCATAATCATATTTTCTAGTAGAAGAAGGAAAAGTAGCATGCAATTCTTTCTTCAAGAAAGAAAAGAAACGTGTGTTTCTCTTCTTGAAGAAAAAAGATTTGTATTTTCTTCTCCTTTTTGGACTAGGAAGAAATTTCTATAAGTAGGGATTCTTCAAACCTAGAAAGTCATTCAGTTTTCTATACGATACTTTTCCACCCAAATATTGAGAGAGTTCAATTATTAATTTGGGGTCACTGTAGAAGACTGTGGAACTGGAGTCAGATTTGCCTCAAGATATCTTCACACGCTTCAAGAGGTAATCCTTGAGTTAATTTTCAACATACTTTGTATATGATACGTATTTGTGGTTGTTGTCTATATTCATGTAAGATGTATGATTCTAGAATGCTTCCGTTGTGTATGTTATTTTCTAACAATTAATCTCCCACTTAGACTCATAACCATGCACCTACAACTCTAACACCCATTCCTTCAACATGTCTATCAAAAGACATTTGCAGTAAAACTTTTGTGAAAGGATCTGCTAGGTTGTTATCTGATGCAAACTTCACAACCATCATAACTCCTCTCTGTACTATGTCTCGAATCAAGTGGTACTTTCGCTCAATGTGTTTTGCCTTCTTATGATTTCGTGTTTCCTTTGAATTCGCAACTGCATGACTATTATCACAAATCATCGTGAGTGGTGCTTCTATCGCAGTAACAATCGCCAAGTCTTTCAGTAAGTTTCTGAGCCCATGATGCCTCCTTAGCTGCCTCATAGGATACTACATATTTGGCTTTCATGGTAGAATCAACAACACAAGTTTGCTTGATGCTTCTTCAAACAATGGCTCCACCTCCCAAAGTAAACATATTTCTTGAGGTTGACTTTGTAGAGTCCATTTCAGACTGGAAATCTGAGTTTGTGTACTTTATGGGCACCAACTCATCTGAATGATAGACTAGCATGTAATCCCTAATCCTTTTTATGCTTAATTGATGTCCATTGTTCTTGTCCAGGATTAGACTAATTTCTGCTAACCATGCCTATGGCAAAACAAATATCAAGTCTAGTGCACAACATCAAATACATGAGGCTTCCCACAACTGATACATAAGGACTGTCTTCATGATTTCTGTTTCCTCATTTGTCTTAGGACATTGATCCTTTGATAGAGAAGTTTCATGTCTGAAAGGAAGAAATCCTTTCTTTGAATCATATATGCTAAACATGGTAAGAATTGTATTTGTCACTCCCCAAGGCTATCCCTAGGCGCCACAGGGTGCTTAGTGTCACAAGTGACCCTAATCTAACCCATGGCATAACATATCTATATAACTTCAATTAACACATGCACTGTGCGGAAGCTAAAATTGGCATGGTAGTGATCTAGTATTTTAAAAACCAAATATTGGAATTACGGTATCGAAACTTTCAAATATCGTACCGTACCATACCATGCCCACCCCTAGTTATAGAACATCTCAACTCTTTGAGTAAAAAACAAACAAACAAAAAGTGGGAAAAGGCATAACTTTCACCCACATGTCCCAAAAAGTCAGTTACATGTTTAAACTAGCATAGCGAACTATTGCACACTTTTACTACTAAAAATGAATTTAATATCATCCTCAAACGTACAAAGTCAGTCGTACAATCCAACGTGATTTACACGCGCCTGCTAGGTTATTACATGCTTACACGTGTAATCTATTTATTTATTCTCAATAATTTTTGACTTTATTTTCTCTCTCTATTCTTACCTAAAAAACTCCATTTTTGTTTCCAAAATATTCACCAGCAATGTCATCTTCTTCTTCGTCCATTATTAATACAAATATTAGCAAAATCAACCTATAACTTCATCCAATTTAATCTTCTTTTCTAATCACCATCAAGCCCACCACCATAAAAAGAAATTCAACACCATCACTACCACCAAATATCACCATACCGAACCATTATTTCACCACTAGAAACCCAACGAATAATTATCAATATTTATTTGCAAAGATCATAATCACACAATTGAAAAATTAGTGCTCGATTTACTATTACTAATTTTGAAGAAAATCTAGAGGAAATTTTTCTGAGAGAGAAGAAAGATTTATGAAAATAACATAGAAAAAGAAAGATCAGAAAAATTTCCAATTTCATAGGCTCACGATCAACAAAAAAGACAAAAATAAATAGAATAATCTATACTCGACTTGACGAATTTGATGGGGTGGGAGTAGTAAGAATTGATCAATTTTAGGTGTCTCGTCGAATTTTTTTTCAACTTTGCCGATCTTTTCCTATTCCTCAACCTTGTTTTCTGTCGAAAAACTACCATGAAAAAAATTGTTTGTCCCATTAGTCATAGCAACAAAAGTATTTGTGATAAAGAAAAAATGGAGGAGAAGAAAGATGGGTGGCATGAAGGAGAAGGGGTGGGAAAGTTTTTTTGTCTTTATTTTGACTCAAGCATGACTTTTTTATTTTTTAGGGCGGTATGAAATTCACTTTTCAGTAGTATAGATGTGTAATAGGTCGTCCTAATATTTTAAGAGTATAACTGACTTTTCGGGACAATTTCAGGGATGAATTTTATGCATTTTTCCAAGAAGATTTTGAAAGTAGATTGATAGGGGTAAATATGTAACTTCATTATTTTAATTTATGTATAACTAATACACATAATTTGTTCCACCTTCTACCTTACATAAAATTGGATTCGGCTCCTTTCCATTTCTCTTCTCTTCAATTTCCCGAAGTTCCTATTTGGATTAGTGACACATGGCATAGGTTAAAATAAATGGCTAAGATTTAATTTCTCAAAGTAAATTTTTAACCATGATTTAACTAATAAATACAATATATATTTAATATTAAAAATTATTATAATCTCACAATCTTAGCAACATATTATCTTGTCCATAAATATAGGGGAAAAAAAGTTCTTCCTAATGACTTTTTTTTACGTGGGATTCTTTTTAATTTTCTTTAAAATATTGAACTGCTGCCAAATATAGCTAATGTTAATTTTGGAGGAAATAGAAAAAAAAAGAAGGTGCAATAAAATAGGAAAAATAATACTCTTCAATAGCTAATGGTTAAAAAGAAAAATTCGAGGGAAAAATGCAATAAAAATATTAACTTAAAAATAAAATAAAATTAACATCCTAAGTAAAACAATTTAGGAAGAAAACTTTCCCCTAAATTTATGAACAAGATAATATGTTGTTAAGATTGT
>NW_006238938.1:2891394-2900458 GCF_000226075.1 Solanum tuberosum | reverse complement strand
AATAAATACAATATATATTTAGTATTAAAAATTATTATAATCTCACAATCTTAGCAACATATTATCTTGTCCATAAATATAGGGGAAAAAAAGTTCTTCCTAATGACTTTTTTTTACGTGGGATTCTTTTTAATTTTCTTTAAAATATTGAACTGCTGCCAAATATAGCTAATGTTAATTTTGGAGGAAATAGAAAAAAAAAGAAGGTGCAATAAAATAGGAAAAATAATACTCTTCAATAGCTAATGGTTAAAAAGAAAAATTCGAGGGAAAAATGCAATAAAAATATTAACTTAAAAATAAAATAAAATTAACATCCTAAGTAAAACAATTTAGGAAGAAAACTTTCCCCTAAATTTATGAACAAGATAATATGTTGTTAAGATTGTGGGGGTCATAGTAATTTTTAAAATTAAATCTATAATATATTTATTAGTTAAATCATGATTAGAGATTTTCTTTGGGAAATTAAATCTTAGCCATTTATTTTAACATATGCCATGTGTCATTAATCCAAATAGGAACTTGGAGAAAATGGAGAGGAGCCGGATCCCATAAAATTATACATATATTTCCTCATAACTTATATGAGTATTAATTATGTAACATTACTAAAAATACAACCAAACATTGTATAAAATTAAAACATGAATAACTTTTATACAATATTTGGAAACACACCAACCAAACATTGCATAAAACTAATACATGAATAACTTTTATATAACATTTGGAAACTAATACATGAATAACATTGTATAAAATAAGATAATTAATACATAAATAACTTTTATACTATTTGCAAACCAAACATGGTATAAAATTAATACATAAATAACTTGACTATTCATGTATTAGCTATACCCTTATCCAATAACCAAAGGGCTCCTAATTCTTCAAATCCTGATCAAACTCATACTCTGCTTAGGTTTTTTCTCAGGCTTGTCCACCTCAACCATGCATTCCAACATGACTATATATGTATGCTAATGATGTCTAAACATAGCACAATCTAATTTCCTGAGATGGAATAACAAGAATATCCACAAATAATAAGAACAAACATAGGCTAGTCAGAATTCTTGCATAACACAACATACCTGTCGATCTTTTTTTAGCAAAGCTACTTTTACACAAGTTATATTACATCATAATTCCAAATGTCATTGACCCGTTACAAAATGGCTCACCATATAATTGTGTGAAAGTCTGGTATTATCAATGGATGTGTGATTTGTATCAAGATGAAGCATCGGGATATCTTGAAACATTTTGGAATAGAATGTTACCAGTCTCATGGAACTTGAGTGTATTCTCTTAGTTGATGTTCCAATTTCTACATTTGCAATGTACCTTGGCAAGAGCAGCCATGCAATCATCCCTCCTGATAATGAATATTAATAAGAATTCTTTTCTTCATGCTAAAATATATTTCTAAAGAGTAAGCAAATGAATAGCTAAAAAAAAACCCTTAATCAAAACCTTGATCCATAAGGCGATTGACAAGCAGCAATTAAATGAACTTTAGCTTCATCTGGCTCATTCTGGAAAGCAAGAGCAAAATAGGTGATCAAGTAAGACATTTGGAGATCCAGTATTCAAAGCCTAAGTAAAAAATCTAATGATAATTTTTGGAGTTCCCAGTATTCAAAGCCTGAGTAGAAAATTAATGGTAGTATTTCCAACTCAGACCATTCTTATACAAATTAAACCATCGGAGATGTTCCAAATATTCCAGAAGGCATTTTTATCCTACCAACACTTGTTTTGCTTCAAATGCCCTTTTTTTGGTTTAGAACTGATTTTTATCCAAATTTAGTTCCGTTGAAAAAGAAAACATCACATTGTAATAAAGTAAATCAATATGCTAATATTCTTTTTGCTTTGACTTCATACTTGCAATCATATGAAAATTAAGTAGAGGGTAAATCTTGATTCTGTTTAAAGATAACATGACTATCTATATGTATGTGTGACCACAACGAAAGATGGTATTTCAGGTTTTTAGATGGTACTTCAGTTACTTGCATAAAAGCTAATCAAAAGCAGCCTTTGCACTTTACATCTATCAAAATTGCAACTCTACCTCACTGTTGAGAATAAAAGAGGCATACACAAGTTATAAGAAAATTTGTAGTGTACAGGTTCATTCTCAGAGTAATGCGTACATTGTGAAGGTAAACTGGGGTAAAGATAAGCTTAATTACAAACGTTTCGAGAGCAATTTGGACGGAGAATCATCCATAATGAACATAAGGTAGAGGGATTAGTAAGAACCTGTGATTCATAGTACAAGTCATCATATAGAGAAGCATAGAAGTATTCATTTGGCTGTCCACTTAGAAATGCAGCAACAAGCTACAAAATTAGAATTGTATGTAGTTAGTAAATATATTCAGACCAAACCGAAGCTACGACCTAGCTCAAAACAATATAGTATAGATCATTGGAACAAACTTGTACACGTTTTTAAAATGTCATGCTTCAAAGGAAAAACTGTATTAATTTAGTAACAATCACTAGACTGAGTTTTGGAAAGTATCATAAGAAAGCTGGATTGAAATAAATTTCGCCAAGAAGCACTTTCATAATTTATCAACTATCACGGACTCACAATTTAAGATATATCATGAACTTTTCTGACAACTTTATGAGTAGGAATATTTTAGGACAAAATGGATTTTCTAAGTAGAATGTTTCTTTGAAGCATAGATTGCTAGAGAAAATCCTGTAGTTCCAAGTCCAAGCAGAACTTTGTATAGGATATTGATCGTTAATGTAACTAAGGAACAATATGGTGGCATCGCAAAAGTTGTTCGCCCATGGTTCCAAGATTTGAATGTTTACCTCAATTAATTATTTGAAATAATCTCAAGAGTTTCCTTGATGAAAACAACTCATACTTTAGCAGATTGCAGATTAGTCAAATCATATGCAGCATAAAACTTGTCTACTATAGCAACTACAAATGAGTTGTTGATTATAGTTATTTTAGGTTATTTACAGTATGAAAGCCCAAGAATAGAGAACTCCAAAAAAGTTATAAGACGTTTTAGCGTTGTTAGCATATTTGCTTCTAATAACTGAATGAAGGAGGAGTTGAGTCAAAGTATAAGAACAAGAGAGTGAAATAGAAAACATATTGCCTGCTTCAGTTAGTAGTACTCTATGATCTGAGTAAGAATGGGAAAAGCACTAGAACATCCTCATTTGAAAATTACCATTAAAACAACTTCAATTAACTATTGATATGAATTGAATTTCTTTGTTCTGACAAATAAACTACATTCCACACCTTTTCTTAATCACCACCATCTTTAAACATGTTATATTCTTCTCGCATGACTGATCGTGAATCTCTACCAACCTGCACTCAGATGCTTAAATTTTTGTAAGGAAGCATACAATAGAAAGATGCTTGATCAAATCATTCTGCATTTCAAATAATAGCGATACTTTTAAATTACCTCAAGATATCTTTTTCTTGCTTCATGAATTCCATACAATTGAGCTTCACAAAGAAAGCACCAAATTGACTCCTCTGTATCATTTGGGTTTTGGGCAACATCTATACGGAATTGATGTGCACCTTCCTCATACCTAACCAGAAATAACAAGCTTAAGGCAATATAATGAAGAGTGAGTTCAAACTATAATAATGCAATTACCTATCAAGATAATATAGAGACAACCCCTTTGCCAAAGATCTGATGAAGTAAAAGATGTGAGGTAGTTCATAATAATATTGCTTGAAAATGGTATTTCAGAATCTCATATGCTTTCTGGCGAAGATCAAGCTGAATTGCCTTGTCAAACTCCACCAAAGACCCTAACACATCGCCCTTCATTATACGAAAAACGTAACCTTCAAATCAAATCATTATAGTAAAAATGTGTAACAAAAATCCTACTCTTGACTGACCTGTCGAAAAAGAAGCATTCCTTTTCGAATTGCCATCACAGCTGAGTTACCACTTGTTAGGGAATCCCAGACCCTACAAATGAATACTCTTCTCCTCAAGGTTGGTACTGGGTTTTGATAAGTTTGGATTCTTGATCCAAACAGAACTTTTCGACCCAAATATCACTTATCAAAGGGTTTCATCACGCTGGGTTACACATGATGGATGTGTGTTGTTGCCATTACCAGCTAAGTGTTGGAATTGAGATGATGATGATGATAAGGTAACCAACCATACCTATACAAAATTGAGGAAAGGCTATCAAACACGTATTGAAATTAATTAATGCCACAATTTTGACCATCTAAGGGGGGAAATAAGCTAAGAATGTTTTCCAAGTTTTCAATTAAAAAAAAAGAAAAAGAAAAGTGTTCCCTTTTTTTTTTCTATTTCTAATTTTTATAATGTTAATAAAAGGGATTAAATTAGCAATTTTAAAAACGTAAAAATTTAAAGTAGTTGTAGATAGTGATGTTTTATTGATAAATTCATATTAAATTTGGATTAAATCTTAAATTCATGATACATTGGCCAAGACAAATTACTGGTTAATAAAGTCGGATTAATAGTTAAGTCAAAATTATATGACTTAAATCAAGTCCAAATCAAGTCCATCGGACCTTGAATGTAAAAAGTCATCATCCCCGGTCCTTGCCCTCTTTGCCTCCCTAGACTTTTTCTTAAGTTTATCTTCTTCGATTTGTTGAGCATGAATCATTACACGAAAAATGTCAATTTCTTTAATGAGTATGGTGGTACGACATTCCTTAACCAACATTTCAGACACACCCGAGACGAACTTGCTCATCTTTTCCCTAGAGTCGGCAACCATAGTACCTAGATGATTGTGTGAACTTCAAGGCATACTCTTTCACACTCAAATTTCTTTGACGAAGGTTAATTAATTCAAGTACCTTCACCTCACCCATCTCAAGGGGAAAGAACCTATCAAGGAAAGCACCCGTAAACTTTTCCCAATCAAGTGGGCCCGCATCAACTGCTCTCTCGTCCTTCCATTGGTTGAACCAAACTTGAGCAATACTCTTAAGTTGATAAGTGGAAAATTTCGCCTTTTACACTAGCGTCACTCCCATGATCATCAACACCTTGTATATCTAATCAATGAACTCTTGAGGATCTTCCTCAACCTTGAAACCATGAAACTCCGGAAGATTCATCCTAGTGAAGTCCCTCGCTCTAGTTGTCGTTGTACCCACACTTTGGTTCAGGGGACCCCAACATCCCTATTGGCTTAAGACATCATGGCATGAGCCAATACTTGAAAAGAAGCACTAAACTCTACATTAGTCACTTGTTCAGCCAAAGGATTAGCCAGAACTTGTGGAGCTTCTTGAGGAGCTTTTTATTTCACATTCTCACCCGCATTCCTTCTAACGTATGCTCTTTGAGGGGACATATCCTAAAAAGCATCCGATAGGGATTAGGAGAGAGACATATAAATTTTAACTCTATCGCATGACTTTAGAATGATGAAAGAATTGAAATTTCCTTAACATCTTATTGCCTCTTATTCATAGATGTGGGGCGCTTCACACTAACAAACAATACTCTACTCGACGTGGCTTATGAGACATCCTAGGATCTTTCTAAACTTTGTGCTCTAAAATACCAAGGTTTTCCCGACCCAAAGTACACCCTAGACGTGAAATGGTGTATAAGACCCCGAGAGGCCCTACACAAGACACTTAGCATACATCATACAAGATAAGAGAAACAAAAGAGTTTAGAAGGTAGCATTTCATACAAAAAAGTTTGACAAAAGTTGAAGTTTAACATAAGTCTCAAAGACATCTATTAATTCATAAGGAAAGTGATTCGGACATAGCTCATACATCACATACAAAGCCGGAAAATGGAAATGACATGAAAGAAATCAAAGAATCTTGGCCCTCGGATCATGAGGACTCACCAATCTTCAAAATCCCAAAAGAATCAACTAGCCACAAACATGGGGAGTAGAAGCGTCAGACCTTACATTAGTGAAACAATATAGGCACAAGTATGCATTAGTACATGGAATGTACTTAGTATAAGGCAATATGTATAAACATAGGCATGACCATATAAGTAACTTAAAATGAGTAGGCATGATCATAATGGGACATTTAAAAGCATTAAACAAGAGATGACATCAAAATCATGAAAGCGTGGTCAAGTATATTATCATAAAGGACATAAGAATTTTTTTGAAGAAAACATATTCATTTTGTGGGATATTAGCTTTAATCGACAATATGATCATGAGAACTATATCGTGGAATTCGGTATATCCCTCGTACCGAAAGAAAGGGAAACTACTTACCAAGGTATAATATGTACATATCATCAGTTGCTAAAGTGGATCCACTAGATAGGTCATTTAAGACAATCCTACGGGGACACGTAGTTTGGGACTAGAGGTTGCTACTAGAGACTACCCTATTTGAGCCTCCACCTCAAAGCCTTCTCGGTGCTAAGTCTAAATCCCAATGGAACGGATAAAAGATAAATATCATTTTAACATTGGGAAGGCAATGATCAATACCAATCCACCACTTTTAGGATCAAAACATAGAATAACTCCTTAAACATAATCCAACATAGATGAAATGTTAACATTTCACCAATGTGAATTCATCTGTGAGAAATACCTTTCACAATCATGATCATCATAGTAAGTGAGAAATCATTTCACAATAATATCAATACTTTCCTTTCAAAGCATCATCAATTCATTTACAATAACTTAGGGACTCCATGAAGGAAAGGACTCCATGGGTGAATACACACATACCTTGATCCTTTAAGCCCAAGAAAATGTAGAATTTGGAGACTTGAATGGAGCCCTAACTCTTCTTCTTCCTTAGACTTGAGGGAATTGGGAGGATGAGTTTATTCAAGTTTTAGAGAGTTTAGGAGAATGAGTTGAAATGGGTAATTTTTGGGCTTAAAACGTTTATATAGGGCTTAGGGTAGTAGGTAAAATGACATAGTTTTAGGTTAAATCATTGGAAAAGACTCAAAAGTCCTTTGAAAATAACTTTCAAGCCGCACCTACTGTCTCTTACAGAATGTACTATCCAACCGTAGTGTCACGACCCGAGCCTACACCCCGGATGTGACACGGAGTACAAGACTCCGAAAAGCCTCATACAAGCCTCATAGCATTCATAACATAAGACATATGAAAAATTGTACGCAATTTAAAACTTTTAATCCATACAATCAAAAACTTTATTCAAAACAGCGGAAGTCTAGACATAGTCTCACATGGCCATCTACTACAATCGAAGTCTCAAAATAAGGTCATAACCCTTACAATAGGAAGTCTCAAAATAGGGTCACAGCCCTTACAATAGGAAGTCTAAAAAGTGTCTAATACAATGAAAGACATGAAACAAAACATAACACTTGTCCTCGGATCCATGAGGACATACCACAAGCCTTAGTGAATAGTCAACCCAAGCTTGAACTAGAAGGAATCACCTCAAATGCCAGAACCTACACTTTGTAGTAAAAATAGAAGAAATATGGGTTAACATACAAAAATGTACTAAGTATGATAGCCATGCAAAAATCATGCTTAAAAATGGCATTTTGGTTGAAAACCATGCTATATGCCAAGTTTGAGAAACATCATGAGCTTTTAGTAAAAACACATATGACATAAGCATATTCAACATACAAGTCATTATAACACATTAGAACCATCATCTAAGACAACCCTAAGTTATACTTGTGCAATGTATGAATGACATCACATACTACCACACATACTAAGTACTACTTTAAGGCCACCATAACATACTTACCATTCTTCTTTCTCATCTCTAGTCAATAATCATAGACAAGGTGCATTCACATTCAATAAGGCGTGACAAGGAAAGCAACTCATAATAACATTTCCAAGATAAGCATTCATCATTTCATTAAACCTTTAAGTCAACATTCTCATTAACATCATTATAAGCACTTTCTTTTCATTAGACATTAAGACATTAGAGAATCACACCATAGCCACTCTCAAAGCCTACTTGTGCCATGCATGGATGGCATCCCATACTACCACCCACACTTCATAGAACTTCTTGAGTAACCATAGTACCTAACTCATATCCTTGATCATAAGGCATTATACATAAATGAACACACCATGATTATTCTCAAAGCCTACTTGTGCAATGCATGGATGAAGTCTCATACCCCCACCCACACTAAGTAGTGCATTCTTGAGAAGCCATAGTTCATTATCATTCTTTGTGGGGGTAAGCCTTAACCGACATAGACCATGTGAGCAAATCATGGAATCCCGATGTTACCCACACCAAATAAGGGATTCCTACTTGACTAAGGTAGGACCGTTAACATTTAGCTTAGGTAGATCCACTAGCTAATAACCTATGTGGGCACATAGTTATGGGATAGGGAGATTGCTACTAGATACCCCGACTCAACTCACGTGAGGGCATCCATCTCAGGAGATTGCTACTAGAAACCCCGCCTTAACTCACGTGAGAGCTTCCATCTCATATCTCTATCCATTCGGTGCTTAGCATTATTCCCCACAAAGTACTTGACATTCATTATTTTCGTTCATTATTATGGGATACGAGATTGCTACTAGATACCCCGCCTCAACTCATGATTGAGTATCCACTTCAAACCCAACATTCATTCATTAGATAGCTCATATATTCAAAGATCAACTAAGAATCCCCATATTGTGAGAAAGTCCTTTCACAACATGTCATTATCATTCATTAGTGTACAATTGAGAATAGCCTTTTACAATCAAACCATATCATCATTAAAATATCTTAGAAACTTCATTCATTCTTCATTCATGAGTGTGTGTATGTGAGAATAACCTTTCACATATATCATTATCATTCATAAGTATTAAATTGAGAATAACCTTTCAATAATAACACAATTGTATTCTAGGCATGATCACATTACTGTCATTCAAATCATAGGCATATCCATAACATCATGATCATACATCAATTCTTCATACTTTTCCCTTTAAGGCCATGAATCACAATTCACCAACACACCTAGAATACTACAATTTAGGCATGAATAATGACATAATTCAATAA
>NW_006238938.1:2888475-2889160 GCF_000226075.1 Solanum tuberosum | reverse complement strand
TCCGTATCATGCTTCTACACATACAATCCTAAGACATGCCGGTTCAACAAAAATTAAACAGTCTCTTGGGGAAAAAGAACACAGGCAAGAAAACCGAAAGAGAGGATTCATGAGTTGGGTTACTCAGACTTCACCCTATCACTCACAATCCATTTACCCCACCCCTAACAAAATTAGATGCAATTGTCCACAATGTATACATAGACAGGAAACAAAAATTGATATGGGTGAAGCAAACCTGTGGCGCAAAGCGCCGGCGAGTCATCAACACGCAGGGGGGTCCGATTTCCCAAGGCCCGCTGGAACATCAGTAGGGGCAACCTCAGTAGTGCCCGCCTCACCAATCCTAGCACCCTCAGTAGTGCTCTCTATCAACTGCTCCGCACCATCAGTGGTGCTCACCAAGTCCCTCAACATAGGCTGAACCTCTGCAACTGGGGCAGAGCTCGATGCACCGGCAGATCTCTCACGCACCCTCCTTTGGCGCAATTCTTCTTCTGCAATCGAAGCCCTCCTAGCCTCCTTCTCCTGCCGACGCTGTCTTTTGTGGGATTTCTCACATAAAAACCAATACAAAAAGGCCCTAGACACACACAACTCCTAAGTGAAATGTATTAGAAATACCTTAAAATCACGGTATATCAACACCCTCAACTTAAATTCGTTGTTTGTCCTCAAACGACGC
>NW_006238938.1:2886120-2886415 GCF_000226075.1 Solanum tuberosum | reverse complement strand
CCGACGCTGTTTTTTATGAGCTTTCTCTTCCTCCGTGCGATGAGGGCAGTGCCGCTTGCCCTTGGTATGTGTCGGTGCAGGCCCCTCCTCGGCGGTCCCCCTGAATAGAGCCTCTAGCACTGTATCATCAGCCAGTGCAGTAGGGGCAGCATGAGTCTCAACTGAAGGTGCAACAAGGATAGCATCAATGTCAGTCCGGAGGCTGGCTACATCAACCTGTAATGTAGATAGATCTGTAGCCGGGATTGATCGCTCAAGAACTCTCAACTCGAAGGCGTCAAGCCTCTTATTAACA
>NW_006238938.1:2884586-2885843 GCF_000226075.1 Solanum tuberosum | reverse complement strand
GCTCTGTCCCAAGTGACGTAATTATCAGCTTTAGTCGGCGACACTCTGTTTCGTACCAGCAGCCAGAAGAACTTGGCCACAAAAGTCATTGTGGCCTTTCGGATCCCCAACCGTGGAGTGGCGACCCATTCCGCACGCTCGCCATCTGCAGCAATGTATCTGGCCAACCATAATATAACAGCCTCTCGCTGCTCAGCGTTCTTCTGGAAAGCACCACTCCGTACGCTATCCCATCGGTAGTCGAACTCTGAAGTGTTAAGCGACCAAGAGTGGCCCGTGGTAGGACCATAGAGGAAACGACTAATGGTGGCAGGTGATATGTCCACCGGACAACCCCGGACCATGGTGGAAGTGAGAGGGTCTTGTGCTAAGGGCTTTGACCTTTTGGTAATCGACTCGCGGAGAGTTGCGGCATATGAGGCATAGAACTCTCTCACCATCTCCTCACTATACGTCCCTAGGTCTCAAGCCATCCAGTCGCATTTTTGAAGGTTGAACAGCCGGTGGATTTCTGGGACAGTGTGCAAGCTTCCTGTGAGGACTCTGCGCTCCTCTGTAATTGTTCGGGCCATTTTCTGTTTGTCATTGATCATCTTGGCATCCCTATATATATTTGCCATTGGCCCTCTACGCACCATCTATTAGGCTCAGCAGATACTGGAGTGGGCTCATCATTCCGTGGTACCGGTATGGACTCTGAGCTAGTTGCCTCATCAGACGAAGCCGCTTTAGCATCGGAGCCTGAAGCATGGACAGACTCTGATTGTGAAGAGTGGGCAGACTGGGAGTCTGACATCTGTACCTCTGAACTGGAAGCAGCCCCAGTTGGTGACCCGATCAGTGTGTGCTCCTCATCAGACTGGGAGACAGTGACTACGTCGGGGAGCACCTTCCGGGGGGTGCTTCTGGGTGCAGTGCGAGGAGCCCTAGGGTTGAGAGGCACATATGCAGGGTCAGAGTCGTTGTCGGTGTCCTCATCAACCAACCGGAAACTAGGGGCAACAGATTTGGACTTGCCCCGTTTTGAGTAGGTGACCATCTTCTTGGGTGCCATTATACTTGCGGGAACGATATTAGTGCCAAATCTACGGTCCGTGAGTCAGTCTACGGTCCGTAGATCGTGACCGTAGATCACTCATGCACTTGAAACTTCAGAAAAAATTTAGGAACTTACCTGGGAACTACGGATACCATCCACGGTCCGTAAGTCAAACGACGGACCGTTCTGCACTTCCGTGGTTTCCATCTACGACCTAT
>NW_006238938.1:2882684-2884292 GCF_000226075.1 Solanum tuberosum | reverse complement strand
CCGTGGATCAATCGACGGACCGTCGATGGGGTCCGTAGACCTCTGCACCAGACCATTTTCTGCAGATTTTCTGTGGTGTACCTGCACATGTAGCAACCAATAGGCTATTCTTTTTACATTTTCTGGACACTTTTTAGACACGGACCCTTTTCTAATTCTAGCCAACACTAAGAACTAAAACACTGAAGCACCTACCTACATTGATACAAAGACGCAAGTAATCAAAGAAAGCTAAACTACTAAATGGAAAACAGAACCCTATCGTTGGCCAGATTGTACATCTTGGGTTGCCTCCCAAGCAGCGCTTGATTTAACGTCGCGGCACGACGCAGGTGTCTTGATTACTCAGACTTCATCAAGATTGTAGGCCTCAATCACCTCTTGCACAGTTTCAGCATTTCCCAGATAGATCTTGATCCTTTGCCCGTTCACCACAAACCTTGTTCCATCCCTATTTTCAAGCTCAACTGCTCCATGAAAGAGCACTTTCGTGAGCAAAAATGGTCCCGTCCACTTGGACTTGAGTTTGCCTGGAAATAGGCGCAACCTAGAGTTGAATAGTAGCACAAGATCACCAACCACAAATTCTCGCTTTTCAATTCTTTGATCATGGTACCTCTTCATCTTCTCTTTGTATAAGGCTGAACTTTCATAGGCTTTTAGGCGAAACTCATCAAGCGCATTCAGGTCATTGACCCTTTGATTAGATGCAGTGCCCCAATCCAAATTTAACTTCTTCATTGCCCACATAGCCTTGTGCTCTAGCTCTACTGGTAAATGACAAGACTTCCCATATACAAGTTGGTAAGGAGACATACCTATGGGGGTCTTGTATGCAGTGCGATATGCCCATAGACTATCATCAAGCTTCCTTGACCAATCCGTTCGATTGGCGTTCACAGTCTTCGCCAATATCTGTTTGATTTCTCTGTTGGACACTTCAACTTGACCGCTAGTTTGTGGATGATAAGGAGTGGCTACATTGTGACGGACACCATATTTCTCAAGTAGTGCCTTGAACAACTTATTACAAAAGTGAGAGCCTCCATCGCTAATAATAGCCCTAGGTGTACCAAATCTGGAGAAGATATTCTTTTTCAAGAATGCGGTGACACTTTTACCTTCGTTGTTGGAGAGCGCTACTACTTCCACCCATTTCGATACATAATCAACCGCAACAAGAATATACTTCATCCCATATGAACTCACAAATGGACCCATAAAATCAATGCCCCATACATCAAACAATTCGATCACCAGTATAGGATTCATAGGGAGCTCTTGCATCTTTGAAATCCCTCTATCTCTTTGGCAACGATCACAAGACTTGGCTAAATCATGAGCATCTTGGTGGATGGTAGGCCAATAGTATCCACACTGCAAGATCTTATGTGCAGTCCGAATACCACTATGATGCCCACCAACGGGCGATGAATGTCATGCTTCAAGTACTCTCAACATCTCAACCTCAGGTACACAGCGACGAATAATCCCATCAGCACAACTACGATACAAATAAGGTTCATCCCAAAAGAATTGCTTCACATCATGCATAAACTTTTTCCTTTGGTGAAAAGACAAATCGGGGGGCACAATATCGCTTGCCAA
>NW_006238938.1:2869000-2882608 GCF_000226075.1 Solanum tuberosum | reverse complement strand
TTCCCTTTCTATCTTTTACCACAAAATCAAACTCTTGCAGCAACAATACCCATCTGATCAATCGTGGTTTTGCATCCTTTTTCGCCATCAAATACCTCAATGCAGAATGGTCAGTATGCACTATGACCTTAGTACCAAGCAAGTAGGAACGAAATTTTTCGAATGCAAAAACCACCGCAAGAAGTTCTTGTTCGGTTACAGTATAATTCTTCTGGGCCACATTTAGAGCTTTGCTAGCATAGTAAATAGGGTGAAGAATTTTCTCTCGCCTTTGACCCAATACTACACCAAGTGCCACTCCACTTGCATCGCACATTACCTCAAACGATTGTCCCCAATCCGTTGAAATAATGATTGGTGCTGTAACCAACTTCTTCTTCAACTCTCCAAATGCTCTAAGACAATCATCATCAAAATAGAATTTACAATCCTTCTCGAGTAGTTTGCACAATGGGTGTGCAATTTTAGAGTAGTCTTTGATGAACCTCCTATAAAAACCTGCGTGCCCAAGAAAACTTCTAACACCTTTTACAGAGATGGGTGGTGGAAGCTTTTCTATTACCTCGACTTTAGCTTTATCAACCTCAATACCTTTCTCTGAAATTCGATGACCCAACACTATACCTTCTTTCACCATGAAATGACACTTCTCCCAATTCAGTACCAAGTTGCAGTCTTCACACCTTTTAAGCACCTCGGCCAGATGATCTAGACAACGATCAAAAGACTCTCCTACAACTGAAAAATCATCCATGAACACTTCAATAGTGTCCTCCACCATATCAGAAAATATTGACATCATACATCTCTGGAAGGTCGCTGGAGCATTGCACAATCTGAATGGCATCCGTTTGAAAGCAAAAGTCCCATATGGGCAAGTGAAGGTGGTCTTTTCTTGGTCTTCTGGAGCTATAGAAATTTGATTGTAGCCCGAATACCCATCAAGAAAACACTACCAACCCTTGCCTGCAAGTCTATCCAACATCTGGTCCATGAATGACATAGGAAAGTGGTCTTTTTCTGTCCTAGCATTCAACTTCCGGTAATCCATGCAAACTCTCCATCCAGTGACAGGCCTCATTGGAACAAGCTCATTTCTTTCATTTGGAACCACAGTCATACCACCCTTTTTAGGTACACACTGCAAAGGACATACCCAATTACTATCTGAGATGGGATAAATAACTCCCGCATCCTGCCATTTGATGATCTCCTTTTTGACTACCTCTTGCATAGGTGGATTTAGTCTTCTCTGGTGCTCCACACTAGGCTTATGATCTGGCATGAGTTGGATTTTGTGAGAACAAATGTCGGGAGGGATCCCAATAATGTCTGCAACAGTCCTCACTCACGAAACCCCACCCACGGACCGTGGGTGTGTCCATGAGCCATGCTTTCCATTCGTGGATGGTTACTGGAACTTAGGAGGAACATGAGAGGTCCAACCTCGACCCACGACCCCCACCTACGGGGCGTGGGTCCATCTACAGATCGTGGGTGCCCATCTGTAGGTCAAGTTGTTTTTGACAGCTTTTTGGGCAGCCTCTTGGTCCTCTTCAAGGACCCTTGGTTGGTCCTTGGGGGGTCGTACCTTGACGTCTACACCCAAAAACACTTATTTTAAGCACCAGAGGTTATTTTACGACTCTTAGCTTTACATTAAACCTCAATTAGACTACTAGTTTACATTTTAGGCTCTAGCTTAGTCTTCTAGTCTTAGGGGGTGTAACACGTAGCTAGGTATAAAAACTATTATTTTGGACCAATTTTTGACAGAACCCGTGTACAAATAGTAGGTCTTCCTACGGTCCGTACATGCCAACCGTAAAAACCATATTATTAAGAACTATGATTTCTGGAGTACTGTGATGTTTGACTATTTGTGTTAACGTGCAATTTGAATTGTTCCTTATGTGCTTCATCATGTGGAGTGAGAACAATTTAGGTTGGGTTGTTTGACTATTGCAGGTTGTAGTGTAGAGGTTTGGATGGAGTGTTTGGAGTACTTGTGTTCAATAATACTTTACTTTGAGTGAATTGTGTACTTGCTAAGTACCATGTTGTTTGGTACTCATCCCTTGCTTCTACACTTGTGTAGGTTACAAACCTTAATCTTCGTGATTATCCTTCCTTTATACCTTTTCCAAGGCTTTACTGTGGAGACTTGAGAGATAGTTGTTTGTTATCTCAGAGGACCCTTTTGTTCCTTTATTATGTTCTTGTTCTACTCAAGAAATAGTGACAATGAGACTTATATTTTTCCTCATTCTATTGTACTACACTAGAGCCTTATACACGTGACAATCAGACTTTGAGGGATTTTACTTGGTTGGATGCGGTTTTCGTATTATTTTATGGTGTTAGACTTTTATTCTTGTGTTATTTCCATATTTGTCGTTATTATTTGAGTTTTAGGTTGACTTGTCTTCGTGCGATAAGACGAGTGCAATCACTTACATTTTTGAGTCGTGATAATAAGAGCTACCAGATAATCCCATGTGAAATCATCATTACTACCATTGTGGGAACGACATCCACTCCCAAAAAATAATACTCCAATCCCGAACCAACAATCCCAAGTCACCAAACGAAGCCCAATATCTCAACCATAAACCACAGGTCGTAGAAAGAGGGGGCAATGGATAAAAGGTCATCAAAGCTGAGTCATCGCGTAATCTAAGCATCATTCTATTAGACTCAAGTCTACGACATCAGTCTACAAGGAGCTAAGTCGTTCAAAACGACGCTAGAGATATTTTAAGGCCTATCAGTTCCAATATACGCAAGTCTATGTCAATCACTAGTCTAATCCTAGACTAAGGACACACATGCTCAAATCAATCAACAACAACAACTAAAGAACACCATAAGGTAAGGATGGTCACAAGCAATACAACCAACATGCAATCAATCCCGAAAAACCAGATAAGCAGCTAAAACATGCATTTTATGGAATTAAGCATGATCAATTAGGTATCACCCCAAATTCACACAAATAAATGTAAATTTACATGATCAAACTTAATCTAAGGAAAGGGAAGGCATATCCTAACTTAAGCTAGACCGCACACGCTTCAAAACTCTATTCTAGAGCTTTTCCTTTCCGAATGGCCTCCAAATACTCCAACGCTATCAAAAATAGAATCACAATGTTAATACGGTTATTTAGACACCAAAAATACATAAAACAAAGACAAACCTAAATTGGAGTCACAACAAAAAATGTAGGACCCATGCCAAAAATTTTAAAATTAACTTCGTTAAAAGGTTCTAATTAGATTCCTGAACTTGTGTCCCAAACTAGAACACAATTAGGGGCTCGAAATATCCCACAACCAATGCATGCATAATTTTCATCAATAAAAGGGGATTAAAGAGAGACAGAATCTCCTTCTAGGTGGAATTTACCTCAAATAGATGATCTCCAACAATCCTTGAATACTGGCGTGTACCCCTAAGCTCCCTAATAACTTCAGGCTTTGAATCACCTCAATCAGACTTCCAAAACTTCCACAATTCAAGTTTGAATATTTAAATTCAAAGTTAATTGGAGGTCTAGTCTTTCTTTAAAAGACTAGACAAAATGACCCATCGCGATTGCGACCTGGAGGGCCTGTGATCGAGTAGTTCCAAAAAAATGGTCTACGTGAATGCAATGAAGGCCATACGAATGCGGAGGGTAAAAATTCAGGGCACCACGATTGCGGCAAGAGGCTCGCAAACACGAAGGGTTAACTAAACCAGCCTTCACGAAGGTGGCCAAGCCTCGTGATTGCGGAAACCAAGAAACCCAGCCTACAAAATAGGTCCAAGGTCCTTGTGAATGTGAAGGATAAAATGGTCCTACACAAGTTGATGTATATCAGCGGTTTTAGTCTATGACAAAATCTCTGATGGGGTGCTCAGAATTCGTTCGAAACTTCATGCGTGTAAATAAACTATGCAACCCTACCAAATTCAACTTACCAGACTCAACAAAGTAGTCAAAACTTCCAATTGAGGTAATCTCGATAAAAAATGGATCCCACACCCAACCCCATTTTGAGCCAAATTCCATAAGGGGCTTAAAATTATCTCTGGAAGCCTTGGAATCCGTGTTGCTCCCAATTGCACATGCAAGTGTACGTTGTTGCGCAAGTAATATAGTGGTTCTTAAAAGAACCAGATTATCAAACCCAAAGGATTTGTCAATTAACTATTTTTACTAAATTATACTGGTCTAATTATTTATTTAAGAGTGCCAAAAGAAAAGGATACATGAATAAAATAATAAAATTACTTACAGTGATTTGGAAAATTCCAGGGTTGTGGCATGCGTAGGGTTTCATGTATCACATCTCATGCATGAAATAATTTAGGTTATCAAGTTACTGATTTACAGGGTTAATTGTATGAGTCAGGTCTCTCGACGCCTAGTCGCCTACTCCAATTAGGTGTCTAACTACATCGTTGAGCGCGGATAGACAGTCCTAATTGGCGAGAATTTATATTTCATCGTGTTTCATAACCAAACTAGTTGTTCGTTCGGGCGTCACTCCTAAACACAAATCAACTCAATGGAAGATCAAGATTTTTATATTCTTTGATCTATCTACCTTATCCTCTCTCGATTTTAAGAATAGACAAGAGATTTATTTCTATGGTGATCAAACATGAAATACTAAAACAAGAATATAAAAGTAACTTCAATGATAACCAAGAATTAATTCAAAACAATCGATGTTCAACAATTACCCACAACCACAACCCTAGAACAAGGGCCCTTAGCTACTAATGTCTAAGAAAATAAGAAGAAGAAAAGAACCTTAAAAAAAATTGACAGCTTTATAGTTTGATGCCCTATGATTGATCTCCCTCATAATTATTTCTATGGACTATTTATAGATGTAGGAAACCCTAAATAAAATAATTGAGTCCAAAACCAAATGGAGTAAGATTTTGTGTGAACTGTAACCGCCTCACAAATTACGCCTTTCGTTGATTGGCAAGTACTTTCAGAAGTTTCCACGTGGCAGACTTCAATTCCAATTCCAATTCGAATTTTTATTTCGACCAACATATATATTATTTTATAAAGGTTAATCCATTAAGTTGTCCGCTTGATTTCCTTCTTCAACCTTTCATCTTGAATTCGTTTTAGCTCCGAACTCCTTCAACTTTACACCAATTTACTCCTACAAATAAAATACACTATTAAGCACATTCCATAAAATTCATGCTAAAAAAGGAAAAATATAAATAATAAATGCGAGGCAAATAATGATTAAAAATGTGTATTTTTGGCCTCACATCAATCCGCATGAAAGGTTGTTCTAGACAACTGTACGTTACAGAGTTAACAGAACTGAGAAAATTGAATTATGAGGCTGTCTTCATGAACTTTTGACCAAATTGAGCCATTCAAGTTTTAAAAACTCCAAAACACAGAAACTTGCATTAAAAGCAAATGAACGACCAAGTGACCAAATTGTCAGTCCCAGCATGTCATAAATGACTTGGGGTCGAGATAGGAACGCTCTAAATAAAAAAAGAAAGTATTTACACTGAAATGACTTGGAGGGTCACTTTTTACTTCAAATCCATCAAAATTAGTTTTTTTTCTCAATAAATGTCTACATTCGTGAGAACTAGGCCTAAAACCCCTTCAATTAGCATTAAAATATGATAATAATTCATGGATTTGAGTCTAATGAATCAATAAAATATCAACTCATCAAGAGGCAAAAAAATTGATGAAGAAGATGTAGAGCCTAACCCTTCAAAATCGTCAAATGCTATAAGACTAGAGCCTATCCCTCTCAAATTCTTAAATATTGTTATAGTTGAGGATTTGCCCTTGACACCTTCACAATCTAGCCATGACAGAGCATTAAGTTTCTTGGACAATTCATTTTTAGAAATCATTTGTACACTCTATGTTTGATTAATCTTTAAGTCATCTTGATTTTGAGAATTTTGGTTTTGAAGTTAAGGGTGACATATCCTAAAGGCCAAGAGGCGTTTTAGTGTTTAAGTCTACAATTGTACAAAGACAGAGACATTTTTTAATAATGATAGAGGTTTGACTAAACCAAATTACTTTTATACACCAAAAGGTCTTTCACAGAAGGGTAATGCATTTGTTAGTGAAAGAATAATATTGAAGCAATTAAGAGTTATTTTTCTTTAAATAATGATAAGACACAATAATGACAAGTTTAGTAATAGTGGTAGTACATTTTCTTATGAAGATCATTTTTTGTTGCATTTCTTTTTTTTTGAGATTAGGATGTTATGGACAAATTATTTTATTTTATTTTTGTAATTGAATGTCAAAAATTAGTGAAATAAATGCTTAGATATGTAATGAATAACTTTATGTTATTTTATGTGTTCGAATTAACTTTTTGTCAATATATTTGACATGTTAAGATTCATTTTTGTCAATATTTGTTCTTTTAGCTATTTATTCAAGTTCTATTTTGAGATTTATTAATGTGTGTATATTCATTAAGAAATCATAAGGAAACTCAATTCATAATCTAAAAAAAATAATATGAAAGTTTATACAAATCCTAAGTCTAAGCAATAACATTAAAATAGTTTCACAACATTATATGAGAGATTACCACAGTCACTACAAAACCACAACAAAATAACAACCATTAGTTCATCAATTACTACTCATACATATAACTTCTTCAACTACTATTTGATGAGTCCACGATTTGGACTTATTTAGGGATTTATTTGGATAGATTGTGTGTCCTCAAATGCTTGTTTTGTGCCAATAATTGATGTAAAATCCTTGATTTCCAGGTATATGGATTGAAGAATGAAGCATGGACACTATTGTTATAAAAGGAACAAAGCAGCTGAAAGAACGAAGAAAAGAGGGCCTGGTGATCGCCGAGTCCATTGGGTGAGTCACTGAATGGCCACAATCTCACCTAAAGTTTCAGTGTGCCAAGTCTTGAAGGAAAAAATCAATTTGGTGAGAGAAAGGAGTCGTCGGTGTGTCGCCGAGTGGTTCTGCGATGCAGTGTTGGATCGCCCAAAGTTACAGAACTGGAGGATGTTGTAGGCCAAAGCAAAGAGGTGAGGGAACTGACCAAAGGGTGGATCACCAAGTGGATCGGCGATCCCGATTTACTGGGCTGAATGGTCCTTCGCAGCATATTTTTGGCGACTATAAATGCATTTTCAAATATTAAGTTTAGAATGGATTTTTTATCTAGGAATCAAATTTTATTCTGAACATTCATTAGAGTAATTTTTGTAGTTTTGAACTTTGAGTTTTTGAGACAACGTTTTCTTAGCTTTGAAGAATTGAAGTTTTCCATTTTTGAGAAATTGGAAGTGGGTCTTCGAAATTCTTCAACTTGGACATTTGTAAAGATGAAATTAATCTTACCCAGTTGATGGAAACACAATTTGGTAACGATTTCTATCTTTTTATGATGTCTAGCTAAAACCCCAATTCTTGGGGTGTGATTATGGGTTTGATTTTAGCTTGTGGGTATTGCTAATTGTTAGTTTAAATGCTGTTTAGAAGTGATTTTCATTCAGTAATTGTGGTTTAATTTAATGGGTTGTAGTTGCAAATGCAATTCTACCTTCGTGTTTTTGGTTTGCTCGAGAGAGAGGGGTTTTAAAACCAAGATTACTGAATTGATGGTCTGTGGGTATTGGGTTGTCATGGGTTCAACTCGAGAGAGTGAATCCTAAACCCTTTTCCACACATTCAGCTCGAGAGAGTGAATGGACTAAAGCAAATGTTGTTCTTATTTTCTTGCTTGTTGGTGTTCGAGAGAAAGTTTATCCCCACTAAAGTCTAGCTTAGTCATTGATTTACAACTATTTAGTAACAGTTGCAATCACCCATTTGTCTACCTTAGCCTATAATCCAATCACATCCCAAGAGCCCCGTCTGATTATTGTTAAATTCGTGTTATTTGCTGTTGTTGTAGTTGATAGTTAAAAGCAAAACACCCTTATTTGACATTCGTGTCACCCCTAATCTGAATTATGTTTTTACTTGTAAATGTCTATTCCTATGATTGACTTGAGCATATTCATACTTTACTCTTGAATCTTAAACATGTACCACTCCCTGTGGGATTCAACCCCAACTCATTTAGTTGGGTTATTATACTGATTAGATAAAGTGTCGTTGAAACATTAATCAAAATGGCACCGCTGCCGGGGAGTGGTGTTGGTTAAGATTCTTTAGTTAAGTTGAATTTTGTTCTTGTTAGTTATAGTTGAATCTACTTACTTTTAGTTTTAGTTTTCTTATTTATGTTTGAAACAGAAAGTATGAGTGTAAACGGAAGCAATGGTAGCCAAGTAGGCCACCAAGATGACACTGACAACCTCAACGATGTCAACGAGCCTAATGCTAATGACCCCCATCTTAATGGGTGGAATTGGTGTCATTCGCTTGCCTCCGGTGGAAGGGAACGTTGTGTTCCATATTACAAGCATGATGGTGCAACTTTTGCAATTGAAAGGTTTATTCAGTGGGCTTGCTCATGAGGATCCCCATGAGCATATTATAAACTTTGTGGATGTTTGCGAACAGTTCTCTTTCAAGAAAATATCCCAAGAGTCGGTCCAGTTGAGGTTGTTCCCGTTTTCATTAATGGGAGAAGCTTGAAAGTGGCTGGCTGAATTGCCATGAGAATCAATCACTTCGTGGGAAGAGCTTGTCACTGCATTTCAAGTGCGATTTTTCCCTCCTTCGAAGATGATGACTCTTCGGGACAACATTCAAAGCTTTAAGCATTTGGAAGGTGAGCCAATTAATGAGACTTGGCTGCGAATTAAGAAGTTGGTGCTACAATGCCCAACCCATGGTTTACCCAACAACGTTTTGCTGCAGTATTTTTATCGGAGTCTTGATTCGGAAAATAAAGGTGTTGCTGACCAACTTTCTCCTAGAGGTTTGATGCAACAACCTTATGTGATAGCAGCTCAGCTCTTGGATGGCATGACCATGACCAATCAGGCTTGGTACACCCGCGAAGATCAGGTCTCCCCTCTCACGTTTAAATTAACCAAAAAACAGCTTGAGAAAGACCAAGAGAGGGATCACAACATGGCCAAGATCATGACACAACTTGACATTTTGTCCAAAAATGTCATGGGAGCTGGTGCTCGAAGTGTCAAGGTGTCGAGTGTGTTAATCCCGATGAGGCCAAGTTTGAGGCTTTGTACAAGGAAGAGGTGAATTTCCTAGCCAACCAAGGTGGTGGTTATCATTCAAACTACCAGAGGTAGGGTGGCAACCAAGGTTGGAACAGGGATAAAGGTTGGAACATCGTGATAGAGAGTGGAGGGATCGTAACCCCACTTGGAAAGAGAGATACGGGGGGAATGATAGATATGTTCCTCCCCATGAGCGCCAAAAGCCAAATGATTCCAAGGGTGGTCGGTCAGAGGATATGCTTTCTCGTATCCTCAACAAAGTTGAGAGGTCGGACAAGATTTTGAAAGAAATGAAAGAAGATGTGTCGACCCTTTGCCAGGCGGTTACCTCCCATTTCGTCTCGATCAAGTAGTTGGAGACCTGAATGGGTCATATCTTGTCTCATTTAAACCCGAGACAAAAAGGGGGGTTGCCTAGTGATATTATGGCCAACCCCAAGAATGAAGTTTGAGCGTGGACTTGCGTCGTGCCGTGACGTTAACTAAAGCGCTGCTTGGGAGGCAACCCAAGTTTTATTTGCTTTCTTTTTAAGTTTGAAATAATAGTGTGTTGATTGTGCAGGTCAAAGTATGGAGGGTGTTTGAAAAGTGCAGGTTCGTGAGCTAAAAGTCCAGTCGGCAACTCACCGAATAGGTTGGCAGGCTCGACTTGGACCGTTGTTGGACTCAAGACATTTTGAAACTGGAATCTGTAAAACTCGGCGAGCCCAAAAGCTGATTGGCGAATCGCCGACCAGGTCAAGGATCACGATTTAGTCCGTCGTTTGGATCCCCACATTAACTGGAGGTCCTATAAAACTTGGCGAGGTAAATGCCCACTCGGCATGTCGCCGAGTGGGTCGGCGAGCTAAACTTATGTCGCTGAATGGGCTAGAACTGGACATTATTCAAAGGCCAAAGGTTTAAACTTTCAAACTCTTTCACTTTCCCTCACTTTTAAACTTCTCAAACTCACACCCGCACAATATTTTCCATATTTTTGCATTTTGTATCTCATTTTAGTCATCATCTGTGTGTTCGGAGTTGGATTCTTTGCCGCCTAGCTTTACAGCTTCCCGTATTTGGCTTCTAAGGTTGGTTTTCTGAACCCCTAATTTATAGTAGTGATTTTTAATCATTTGCAAGTGCTTTTATCTTAGTTTTGTGTGTTGGGCCTCTCTGAGATCTTTGTTTTATTCTTGTGTGCTTGAATGCCTATTTTAATTCGAATATCATGCCTATAATGCCTTTAATGTTAAATTCCCAAACTTTTCGTGCTTAAAAGTGATTAAAACTGTTGGGTGTTGCTTAAATGTTGTTGGGTCTAGTCAGGTGAAGTCTAAGTAACTCACATTTGTGCCAAATGACGTAATTTGCCCAATGATGGAGCGGATGACGTCATTCTTAAGGGCAAAAGTCGCCTAATGGCCAAATTTGGCCAAATCGGGAGAAGTCTGAGTATCCTGGGGGCATGGGTGTAATGGGTCTTAGTTTAATTGAAAAAGTCCATGGTTTGATTTTTTTTTCGGGGGATGCGGGGTTGAATTAATAAGTTGGGGTTGAAAGTAGGTACGTTGGGTCGTTTGGCGAGTTGGGTTAAGCTCGCCGAACCACTTGGCGATTCTCTGAATCCCATTATCCCCTTTAATTTCATGCTAAATCTTGAGTTTGGTTTTGTAACTTTTGGCGAGAAGCCTTAGATCGCCGAGTGCAATTGGCGACTCGCCGAAAGTCCTTCTTGATCGCCCTTTCTGCTCCCCTAACCCCTAAAATGCACTGTAACATTTGGCGGGATAGTCCAAGCTCACCGAATTCTGTCGACAATTCACCGAAAGGCCTTTTCCATTGTCGGCATGCCTTTTTTCTGAGAAAATTTTGAGCCAATCCTTTCAGTGAACCCGATCTGGCTCGCCAAAGTGATTCAGTGACTCACCGATCGGATCGGCGAGTCTGTCTGCAATCATTTTTCTGTGCATTTTCTTGAACTATTTTTAACTTTCCTCGATGTTTTTGCAGATATGGATAGAATTAACCTTGACATGCCGCCTCTTAAAAGAGCACGGGGTATAACTATAAATGAAGGAGGAACCAATCCTCCTAAAAAGGGAAGAACAGAGCCTCACACATGAGGCAAGGGCAAAGGCAAGAAGCCAGTTGCTAAGGTTCCGGAGCACTACTTCGGCAGGGAGAGAGATTCCATCGACTCCTAGGCCATACTATTTGAGCCGGAGGATGACCAGCCACTACAATCCCGGCGGACAGAGCTTTGTGCTAGATCTCGTCCCAACTCATCTAGAGTCCCAGCAGCTACCACTCCTTCTCTAGCAGATACAATGCCAGCTCTGACACTTCCTGTAGCTCCAGTACCACCAGTGGTTCCTCCTCCCCGGCTACTCAACAGACTAAAAGTTGATGGGTTGCAGACTATTCATGAGGAGAAGCTACTATCTACAGAGGGCCTAGAGGGTAAATACTCCAATGTAAAGGACATGCTCCAGTACCATCGATTTGAGAAGTTCACCAGACCCTGAGGCCCCTATATTCCTTCATGGGTCCGGGAGTTCTATACAACATACGGTGACTTGGTACCCAAGGGCAAGAAGAAGGCCAATGCCTTCAGACAAGTAGGGTCCATCATGGTACGGGGGACAGTAGTGCACTGTAGCTGTGATCACATTAACGCGGTATTTGACAGAGGGTCAGACTTTGGCTACCCCAATCTGGCTACCACTACATTATCTTTGGATGGGCTCAAGGGTTGGTTGGCTCCCCTCATCTCTGACACCACTTCGAGGTGGATCGAGGTAGGAGTCCCGATCAAGAAGAAGGACTTGAGTGTAGCTGCGCGCTATTGGCTTGGATTCATCAGCAACTCCATTATGTCATCCCAAAATGAGTCCATTCTCCACCATCCTAAGGCGGTCTGCCTCGGGTCGATTATGTCTAAGAAGAGCATTGACATGGGTCTTATCATAGAGTAGGAGCTGGCCATGAGGCCCAAGCAGAGACATACGTCCCTTCCCTTCCCAGTGCTGATTACAGAGTTGTGTTGGCGTGCTGGAGTCCCCCGAGATGCGACTAGAGATATTGAGGTTATTCCTTCATCCTCCACCGACATCCGACGTATAGAGGCCGAGTACATTCGAGATGAGGCTGATAGGAAGAGAGCAGCTCTGGTGGATACATCTCCAGAGGTGGAAGTTGACTCTATACCTGCAGAGGTATCTTTGCCTACTTCGGCCTCCGAGCCTTCAAGTACTTCTTTCTCCCAGATTCTTGGTGCTTCTACTGTAGCCCAGCCCACCAAGATAACTCAGGCCATGCTCCTGAAGATGGGGCACTTAGCCTATTCGGCTGATGTGAGGGCTACTACTTTGGAGGTTGTTGTGCCATAGATGATTGAGGCTGCTATTTTAGCTGCATTGACCCCCCTACGGGCTTCTATGAATCATTTCAATGTGAGAGTCATGGCTTGTGAGAGTAGATAGTGGGAGTCTTCTGAGGTTACAACTATGAAAGCCGAAGTGGCAGATCTGCAGAAGGATGTAGACTATCTCAAGTTTACAGACTTCATTTCACTATTAGAGGCAGCGGATGATGTAGATACCCCAGAGACTTTTGTGATTCCTCTGGACACCACCGGAGACGTACATAGGGATGGCATAGTAGCTGATGAGTCGGAGGCAAAGATCGACGAGGAGCAAATAGAGGTGCAGGAGGAGATCATATATGGAGACCTACTAGATCTAGATGAGACAATTGTACAGTCGGTGATCCATACATTGCTGACAGAGACGTCCATGGAAGCTCCTAGTGGATCCAGTACTGTTGATGTGACCCCGGGCACTGAGGCCCAAGATCAAAGTGATGCACCGAGCACTGATGCCCAGACAGATGGAGCGACTGTTTAGACAAGATTTCTCTTTAGCTTTCTCTTTGTCATCTTTTATTGACTTTTTGGATACTTTATTGCATTTGAGGACAAATTGCTTTTGTTTGTGCTGGGGTGAGGTAATGCCATACCTACCTTTTGTTTTGATGTTCTGTATATTTTGGGTTTTTGAGCTATATATTGTGTTTTGATACTGCTTTTGTGGATATTTGAGCTGGTGGCTCCTTGTTTTAATTGTAAATGATTTTTGGACCCTTTCAAAAAAAATTGTGCCACCTCTTGATTGTGTTTGAATGTGGTTGTTTTCTTGCAAATTTGAGTATCGGTTTTGATCAATACCGATGACTTGAATAGTGCAAATAATCGAACAAAAATGAATGTGCAGCTACGATGAGGCTAAATGAAGTTGCATAGACAATATGTGAACTTTTTGCATCTCGTTGTGACTAGCTGGTTATCGAATGAGTCTCTTGTGATGAACATTGCACACTAGCGAAAGTGTGGAGTCTTGTTTGACTTTGGTGTCAATGCCTTGTGTGATGAGCTTA
>NW_006238938.1:2859918-2868869 GCF_000226075.1 Solanum tuberosum | reverse complement strand
AAGAGTGTGAACCAATTTGACATTATACCTCTTTTGTGGCCAACCTTTTGAGTGTGTGATCTTTGCTTGAACACCCCTTGAGCCTTACCCTCTTTCTTGGAAGAAACTTGATGCAAATTGTAATTATCCATTACCCATAATCCTCATGATTTGTGGTTAGTTTGAATAACCAACATAGGCCAAAAGCCTAAGTTGGGGGTGTGGTGAAACGACAAGGTAAATGAAGAAATGCAGAGAAGTCTCCCTTTGAGCTATGATTGTTATAAAGATGGAACCCCTCTATACAAAAAAAAAAGAATAAAAGAAGATTGAAAAAGAAAAAGAATGAAAAAGTTTTTAAAATAAAGTTGTGAAATTGCAAAAGAAATGGGTGTCCGGTAGTAGATGGACAGTGAATAATGCGGTGACTTATGAGCATAAATGAGAATGATGAGGAGAAGGAAATGAAGTGTTGTTCAAACTACATTTCATGAGGATATAATCCACTGAGCCTAACTGATGTAAGATCCTTGATTTCCAAGTATATGGATTGAAAAACGAAGCATGGACACTATTGTGCAAAAAGGAACAAAGTAGCTGAAAGAACGAAGAAAAGAAGGCCTGGTGATCGCCGAGTCCATTGGGCTAGTCGCCGAATGGCCACTATCTCGCTTAAAGTTTCAGTGTGCCAAGCCTTAAAGGAGAAAATCAATTTGGCGAGAGAAAGGAGCAGTAAGTGTGTTGCCAAGTGGTTCTGTGATGTAGTGTTGGATCGCCCAAAGTTACAGAACTGGAGGATGCTGAAGGCCAAAGAAAAAATGTGAGGAAACTAACCAAAGGGCAGATCGCTGAGTGGATCGACGATCTCGACTTACTGCGCCGAATGGTCCTTCGTAGCATATTTTTGGCGACCATAAATACATTTTCAAACATTAAGTTTAGAATGGAATTTTTATCTCGGAATCAAATTTTATTATGAACATTCAATTAGAGTAATTTTTGGAGTTTTGAACTCTGAGATTTTGAGAAAACTTTTTCTTAGCTTTGAAGAATTGAAGTTTTCCATTTTTTAGAAATTGGAAGTGGGTCTTTGAGATTCTTTAACTTGGATTTTTGTAAAGAAGAAATTAATCTTACCCAGTTAATGGAAATACAATTTGGTAATTATTTCTATCTCTTTATAATGCCTAGCTAAAACCCCAATTCTTGGGGTGTGATTATGGGTTGATTTAGCTTGTGGGTAATGCTAATTGTTAGTTTAAATGCTTTTTAGAAGTGATTTCATTCGGTAATTCTGGTTTAATTTAAAGGGTTGTAGTCGCAAATGCAATTCTACCTTCGTGTTTTGGCTTGCTGAGAGAGAGGTTTTAAAACCAAGATTACTGAATTGATGGTCTGTGGGTATTGGGTTGTCATGGGTTCAGCTCGAGAGAGTGAATCCTAAACCCTTTTCCATACATTCAACTCGAGAGAGTGAATGGACTAAAGCAAAGGTTGTTCTTATTTGCTTGCTTGTTGGTGTTCGAGAGAAACCAATTTGATTCAGGGTAAATTGTGTGAGAGAAATTTTATCCCCACTAAAGTCTAGCTTAGTCACAGATTTACAACTATTTACTAACAGTTGCAATCACCCATTTGTCTACCTTAGCCTATAATTCAATCACATCCCAAGAACCCGTCTCATTATTGTTAAATTCGTGTTATTTGTTGTTGTTGTAGCTGATAGTTAAAACCAAAACCCCCTTATTTGACATTCATGTCACCCCTAATTTGAATTATGTTTTTACTCGAAAATGTCTATTCCAATGATTGACTTGAACATATTCATACTTTACTCTTGAATCTTAAACACATACCACTCCCTGTGGGATTGGACCCCAACTCATTTAGTTGGGTTATTATACTGACTAGCGATCATTGACACTTAGAATTGGATGAAGTGTCTTTGAAACGTTAATCACTATCCATACATATTACATCAACTAAATACCTAACAAAAAAAGGACTGCCCATCAAGAGCTTCATGAACATAAGAAGAAAAGATATCAAACACCTAATAACATATTCATATTTCACTTTGTCATCAATACAACTATAAATTCAATAAAAATGGCTCATGCAATCATAAAATTGTATTTTATCTTATAATTTTTTGTCAAATATTCTAGCCTAAATCACTTTCAAATCATTAGTAGTCTCCAATATAGCAATTATTTTCGACAAATGACCTCCTTCAATCTTCAAATTTTCACTTTCAATCTTCAAAATTTTCATTTCAATCTTCAAATTTTTCATTTCAATTTTGACAATTTTCAATGATAATTCTAAATTACATATGTAAGCTATATCACAGAAAGCTCAGTCTTCCCATTATCAATATTCACAATAATTAATTATCATAGTAATAAAAAAATTCTTAAAAATAATAATTTTAAAAAATATAAAATAATCACAGCTACACGATGAATCATAAAATAGGATAAAATCAATCGTCAAACAAATAAGAAAATATATTTACATCCAGATGAGGACAACTGAAAAGTCTTCTTTCCAAATTAGGTGAAGTGTTTAAAGTAAGAGTTTTACAACTAAATCATACCTATATTTATTTTGAGATATTATGTTATTTTGTGACAAAGTTAAACGACAGAAGAAGGAAAAAAGAACTCTTAGTCAAGAGAATTTCTTTTTAGCTCAAAATATATTTTTTGTGAATTGGATAATTAGCATGTAAAATAGATTAATTTATTTGAGTTGATTTAGTAAAGTGACACAGACATGAATTATAATTTGACACAGGATCATTTTAACACAAGCAAAATTTTGTTTGATTTGTACTTTTCTATCTAAAAAGTAATATAAATGATGAATTTATATAAACAACAAAATTATAAATGAGCAAATAATTTAGCCAATGTTATAAATCCATTGAACTAAGTGGTTGTCCATTGAGTTTATCCATAAATTTATACTTATCATCTATGTGTATTCTCTAGGTTCTATGAACCTTTTTGGATAAGAATGTATCTATTTATCATGATACTTAATATGGTGACTTTTAGAGTGACTTTTGGAGTGATTTCTCAACCTATAAATAAGGTTGTTCATTCACCATTGTAAGAGACACATGAGAGATAGGAAGACATTTAAATAAAATGATCTCTACAATCTACTCTCCATATATCTTGTCTATATTGTTTGTAGTATATTGATTATATTTTACAACACGTTATCAGAATGAGACTCTATCCAATTGAGATTGAGTTTTAGTTATTCTTTAGCTCATGTTCTAATTGATCTCGTTATGAGAATCAAGAAGTAAAAATGTTAACTACTACAACCAAGATATTATATGCATAAAATTGATGAGTCCTATATTTGGACTCATTTAGGGCTTTATTTATATAGATTTAGTGTCCTCAAATGCTTATTTTGTGCCAATAACTGATGTAAAAGCCTTGATTTCCAGTTATATGGATTGAGGAACAAAGCAAGGACACTAATTTGCAAAAAGGAACAAAGCGAGTTGAAAGAATAAAGAAATGCAAGCCTGGTGATCGCCGAAGTTGCCATTTGACCGCTTAAAGTTCCAGTGTTCCAAGCCCTGAAGGAAAGAACCAAGTTGGCGAGAGAAAGGAGCAGTCGGCGGGTCGCCGAGTGGTTTCGCGATGCAGTGTTGGATCGCCAAAAGTTACAGACCTTGAGGTTGCTGAATGCCAATGCAGAAAGGCGATGGAAATGACCAAAGGGCAGCTCGCCGAGTGGTTCGGCGGGCCTGACTTACTTCACCGAGTGACTCTTCGCAGCACATATTTGGCGACTATGAATATATTTTTGAACATTTAGTTTAGTATCTGATATCATAATATCTTAATCCATTATTAAGTTTTGAAGTATGAGACAAGTTTTCTAGAGTTTTCCTTTAGCTTTGAAGAATTGAAGTTTTTCACTTTTGAGAAATTGAAAGTGAGTCTTTTGAGATTCTTCGAATTGGAACATTGTAAAGACGAAATCAATCTTACCCAGTTGATGGAAACTTAATTTGGTAACGATTTTTTATGTTTTTATAATGTCTAGCTAAAACCCCAATGCTTGGGGTGTAATTATGTGATTATGGGTTGATTTGGCTTATGGGTATTGCTAATTGTTAGTTTTAATGCTATTTAAAAGTGAGTTCAATCATTTATTGTGGTTTAATTTAAGAATTTTAGTTGCAAATGCGATTCTACCTTTGTGTTCTTGGCCTGCTCGAGAGAGATTTTAGAACTAAGGTGTTTGATTGATGGTCTGTGGGTATTGGGTTGAATTGGGTTCATCTTGAGAGAGTGAATCCTAAACCCTTTTCCACACTCAGCTCGAGAGAGTGAATGGACTAAGGTGTGGGGGTTGTTCTTATTTTGCATGCTTGTTGATGTTCGAGAGAAATCAACTTGATTCAGGGTAAATTGTTCGAGAGAAATTTATCCCCTCTATAGCCTAGCTTACTCACTAATATTTAGCTATTTTCTAATAGTTGCAATTACCCATTTGTCTATATTTAATCGAATCACATCCCAAGAACCCGTCTCATTATTGTTAATTCGTATTGTTTATTGTTGTTTGTAGTTGATAATTTCAATCCAAAACCCCCATTTGATATTCGTGTCACCCCCTGATTTGAATGATGTCTGTATTCCATAATATCTATTCCTATGACTGATTTGACCATGTTCACACTTTCCTATTGAATCTTAAACACGTATCGCTTCCTGTGGGACTCGACCCCAACTTATTTAGTTAGGTTTTATACTGACTAGCGATTGTTGACACTTAGAATTGGATGAAGTGTCCTTGAAACGTTAATCAAAATGGTGCCGCTGCCGGGGAGTGGTGTTGTTTAAGATTCTTTTGGTGAAGTAATTTTTGTTCTTTTTGGTCATAGTTGAATCTACTTACTGTTAGTTTTGGTTTTTGTGTTTTGCTTGTTTAAAACAGAAAAAATGAGCATGTCTTGTAGTAATGGTAACCAAGCGGGTCACCCTTCCTAAAAAATTGATGATTCTTAGGGATAACATCCTAAATTTTAGGCAAATGGAGGGTGAGTCAATCCATGAGTTGTGGATGAGATTTAAGAAACTATTGCTGCAATGCCCAAATCATGGAATCCCAGATAAGATGCTATTGGACTGCTTCTATAGAGGTCTTGGTCCTGAGAACAGAGAAGTGGTTGACCAACTTTATCCGGGTGGTCTCATACGACTACCCTATGCAATAGCAGCCCAACTCCTTGATCACATGACTAAGACCAACAAAGAGACAGAGAAGGACCAGGATTTGGCCACACTATTGATTTAGCTGGATCTTTTGGCCAAACTAATTATGGAATTTGAGGTACTGTACAAAAAGAATGATCGGTACATTCCCCCTCATGAGCGTAGAAAGCCCAAGGACTATGAGGATGGACAAGTAAAAGAGATGCTCTCACTGATTCTCCACAAAGTCGAAGAACACGATAGAGTGTTGAAAGAGATAAAAGAGAATATATCAATACTAAATCAGATGATTGCTTCTCATTCCATCTCTGTTTAGCTATTGGAGACCCAAATGAGTCATGTGTTGTCTTATCTCTACTCAAGACAACATGGAGGGTTGCCTAGTGAGCTTATGACAAACCTTAAGAAAGAAGTTTGAATGAGGACTTGTGTCATGCCATGACGTTAACTAAGGCGCTACTTGGGAAGTAACCCAGAAATTATCAGGTTGGAGTCTGTGAAACTCGGTGAGCCCTAGAAAAAGTCGGTGAATCGCTGAACAGGTCGGCGAGCCCAACTTTGTCCACCGTTTGGACCTCCACATTAACTGGAGGTCCTGTAAAACTCGGTGAGGTAAGTAACCACTCGGCGTGTCGCCGAGTTGTTTGGCGAGGTCGATTAATATCGTCGAAAGGGCGCGAACTTAACGGTTTAAAAGGCCAAAGGTATAAAAGTTCAAACTTTTTCACATTCCCTCACTTTTTAACTTCATACAATCACATCCATGCTATATTTTCCATATTTTGTGCATTTTACCGCTTTCTAGTCGTTGAATCTGTGTTCGGAGTTGGATACTTTGCCGCCTATCTTTACAAATTCTTATATTCAACACTAAAGGTTGGTTTTACGAACTCCAAACTCGTATTTAGAGGTTAAATTCATTTGCAATTGTATTGTTCTTATTGATGTGTGCTCGGCCTCTCTAAAATCATGAATGTGTGCTTGTGTGCCTATTTTAATTTTGATTTCGTGCCTTAATTGCCTAAGTTGTTGATTTCTCAAATTTCGTGCCTTAAAATTGATCATAATTTGTTGGGTTGTGCTTAATTGTTGTTGGTTCTAGTCGGGTGAAGTCTGAGTAACCCAAATTTGTGCTAAATGACGTTCTTTGCCCAAAGATGAGCGTTTGACGTCATTTTTAAGGGCTAAAGTCGTCAAATGGCCAATTTTGACCAAACCGAGGGAAGTCTGAGTACCCTGATGGCATGTGTCTTATTGGTCTAAATCTAATTGAAAATGTGTATACTTTGATTTTGTTTTCGGGTGCTGCGGAGTTTATTTTGGAAGTTGGAGTTGAAAATGGCACGTTGGGCAGTTTGGCGAGCTGGGTCAAGCTCGCCGAATCACTGGCAGTTTGTCGAGTCCCCCTTTATCGCCTTTAATTTCATGCCATTGTTGAGTTTGGGTGCTGTAATTTTTAGTGAGAAGCTTGAGTTCGCTGAGTGCACTCGACGTCTCGGCGAATGTCTTCTTTGATCTCCCTTTTGGCGCCCCTAACCCCTAAAATACACTGTAACTTTCGGTGGGCAAGTCTGTGTTCGTTGAATGATGTCGACGATTCGCCTAAAGGCTCTTCCCATCGCCGACATGCCATTTCTCTAGGAAAATTTTGAGCCAATCCTTTCGGCGAGCCCGATTTGGCTTGCCCAAGTGATTCGGCAACTCGACGATCGGTTTAGCGAGTCTGTCTGCAATATGATTTCTGCATGTTTCTTTGAATCATTCTAACTTATTTTGGTTTGTTTTGCAGATATGGCTAGAACCAATTTAGACATGCCGCCCCGCAAAAGAGAACGGGGAATAGCCATCAATGAGGGGGCAACTACCCCTTCTAAAAAGGGAAGGATGGAACCTCCACAGAAAGGAAAAGGCAAGGGCAAGAAGCCCGTATCTAAGGTTTCGGAGCACAACTCCAGTAGCGAGGGAGAGTCCTTTGATTCCCAGGCTGCATTCTCTGAGCCTCATGATAACCAGCCCTTACAGTCCCAACGAGTCGAAATTTGTGCTAGGTCTCGCCAAGAATCATCTTGAGTTCCAGAGGCCACACCTCCTACTAAAGATATAGTGCCAGCTCCGACACAGATGATGGTTCCAGCACCACCAGTACAGGGTCCTTCTCCCCGGCTACTCAACAGATTAAAGGCCGACGGGTTGAGGACAATTCTTGAAAATTTGGTTACCACTACGACACCCTTGGATGATCTCAAGGGTTGTCTTGCCCCCCTTATCCCTGACACCACCCCGAGATGGATTGAGGCAGGAGCTCCGATTGAAAAGAAGGAGCTGAACGTAGTTGCGCGATATTGGTTTGGATTCATCAGCAACTCCATTATACCATCCCAGAATGAGTCCATCTTTCATCATCCCAAGGCAGCCTGCCTTGGATCAATCATATCCTAGATGATCATCGACTTGGGATTTATCATAGAGTAGGAGATGGCCATGAGGGCCTAGCAGAGCCAGACGTCCTTTCCATTCCAGTCTTGATTACAGAGTTGTGCCGGCGTGATGGAGTTTCTCATGATGATAAGAGGGATATCGAGGTCACTCCTACATCTTCCACTAACATCCGGCGCATTGAGGCCTAGTACACTCGGGAGGAGGTAGACAGGAGGAAAGCAGCTCCGGTGGACACATCCCCGGAGGTAGATGTTGAGATGATACCTGTAGAGGCATCTTTGCCTACTCCGGCCTCCGGGCCTTCAGGTACACCTACTTCCACTTCCTCCCAGGCTCCTGGTGTATCTTCTGCTTCCCAACCCACCAGGTTTACTCAGGCCATGATCCTGAAGATGGGGAATTTAGCCCATTCTGCTGATGTACGGGCTACCCGGTTGGAGGCTGCGGTACCGTGGATGATTGAGAGTGCCATTCTAGCCGCATTAACACCTCTTTGGACATCTATTGACACTCTCATGACGAGAGTAAATACTTGCAAGAGTAGCCAAGGGGTGTAACGACCCGAAAAATTAGTAGGTGAACTAGAGCCTAAACGTGTGGGTTAACGTCAAGGGACAAGGGCAAGTGCTAAGGGTTTTGGGTGAAGGCCTTGGTTGGGGGACCAAGGCTACCTAAAACTAGGCCTAGCCATTGCCTACCATGACCATGAGGGTTTTCACGACCCGTGGTGCCACCCGTGGTTGGTGAGGCAGTGTACCCAAAAATGGTGCCAAACCATTTTTCCCCTTCACGATCCACTTCACCGCTCGAGGTCATGACCATGGGCCATATGAAGGCTTATGGGGTTGCCTTGGCCTCTTGGGAGAAATGTCATGTTGAGGGCGCTACTGGTTAAGGGACCATGGGAACCACCACATGCCGTGGTACCCTTGACGAGCCATGGAGGGTGATCGTGAAGATCACTTAGGCACTTGGAGGCAAGGCTTGGGAAGCCTTGACACTGCCTCAAGACCACGACTCGTGGTCTTGACCACGGATCGTGGGAGGTCTCGTAGTCACACCTTGGCCTCATGGGAGGCATGGAAAGTTGAGGAGGCTACTTCCTAAGGGACCACGGGCACCACCACGAGCCGTGTTCCCCTTCATGAGTTGTGCAAGTGGGCGTGGTCCCTGACGGGGGCTTCCCACGTTGAGGGTTATTAGGTAATTTCCTTTTAACTAATTATTGTGTTGGGTCGTTTTTAATAGTTTTATATCACTTATATATATATATATATATAT